>NC_062198.1:3673008-3710508 GCF_912470025.1 Vespa velutina | reverse complement strand
CCCGTAAAAGCTTCGTTACCCCCCGAAAAGAAGTGGTCTCCATCGTGGATAAAAGGAGCCGACCGGTAGACGCGGAGAGGGTGGCCTGCGGATGGTTCTTTGCACCTTCGCCGCTTTATAACCGCTAAGTGTACCCAAATCCCATTCCATGTCATAAAATTCTTAGAGGGCTGCGTCGTTCGCACGACGGGAGGCGTACTATGTCCTTCAGTTTCTTCTCTCTCTCTCTCTCTCTCTCTCTCTCTCTCTCTGCCTTCTTTCTTTTTTCGCTTAAACACAGATATCACCCTTTTTTCTTCCTCTTTTCGATCCGGTACCATGTATTAATAGCAAAAAATGATCGAAAACTTTGTCTCGAATAATTTTGATATAACCTATTAACGATATTATGAGCATGAATAAGAATAAGTATTTTACATTATATACGAACGATGAAGATCGATCGGCGACATTGAAGAAGGTATTATCGAACAAATGACAGAGTATGAAAGTGTAGATACAGTTTCGATTAAAAAATATAAGGAAAGAAGATCGAAAGACGAAGGAAGGAAAAAAAGGTAGGATACATAAGGAGGATGCGGAAGAATGAAAAGGCGGAGTCGAGAAGGAAGACGGAAAAAAGTGAAAAATAAGAAGAAGGTAGAAGAGATATGAACGAAGAGAAAACAACGCGGATCCATCGAGAGCACCAACAGGATCAGCAACAGACAACGTTGGAACATCCGAGCGTTATTAGCCAGGCGGATAGCGCGCGGCTTCCTTCGCGACGCATCTCTCTCTCTCTCTTTCTTTCTCTCTCTATCCTCTCTCCCTTTCTCTATATCTTTCTCTCTTTCTCCTTCTCCCCATGCTCCCACCATATTATTACGCGCAAAATGGCTCATTATTATCATTATTATTTCATATTTCCTTCGCTTCAGCATCGAGGCTCCGAAAGCCAGCGCAAAAAGCAAAAAGCCTACGAAATTAATATAAATAAAAGCGCTGAACCAAGCCAGCATCCTTCGAGAACGCTAAGGAAAGAGAGAGAAGAGGTGGGACGAAGAGATAAACAGAAAGACGAAGAGACCGCGCTTATGGTTGTTAACGGCGGGAGAAAGAAGAGGGAGGAAGACAGAAAGAAAGAGAAAGAAGAGAAGATGGTTGTAGTGAGACGGTGGCTGGAGTGGGGTGCGGCCGGTATTAACAATAATTATTGGTTCGAGCCTCTCTCCGTCCGCGATCTTTCGAATCTCAAGATCACAAGTGAGATCAATTATGTCCGTCTGATTAGTCCGGGCCTCCGATCGGTGTACGCGAGCATTATACGACGAGCTACGATCCTTCATGTGTGCGACTTACAACATCTCTCTCTCTCTCTCTCTCTCTTTCTCTCACTCTCTTTCTCTCTTCCCTACCTTCAAGCCTGTTTGAGTGGTTTCCTCTCGCAATAAGAGAGACGAAGAACGCAAGATAGAGATAAAGAGAGAGAGAGAGAAAATATCTCGCTCGTATCGGCGTTATTATGTGGAGCAACTCGCTCTTCGTTTATAAAAGCCGCTCTCTCGTTCTCTCTATCTCTCTCTTTTTTACGAAACCCCCGTGAGTAAATTCTTCCTTGAAAATAAGAATGGCGATCTTATTATTCGTCTCTTTTTGACCACCGTAGACCCGGCAAAAATTGCATCGATCGTCCCTTTTTTATTTGGACCCACGTACTCCTTTTCTTTATTACTCTTTTTGGAAAGATCATGAAGAGGAAGGAAAGAGGATTAAAAGAAATTTTGTGTTCCTTTAAAAACTCTATCAAATATTTCGTTACGACAGTTAACGCTAAATATCGCGTATATAAAAGATTTAAATGTCCAATGGAATCATTGACGTGTCCGATATATCGCAATAACCCTATATAACGATTATATAACCCATGTTACTAATATGTTTAAATCACATAGATGGTCATCGTGAAAGGTCAACACGGAACGCAAAGATACGATAAACTCTCTAACCAAAGATCGTTGTGCACGTGCATACGTCCTAGAAAGTATACACATGCATATGCGTACAAGTAGAAAGGTAGTTTACTATGGTATCCTCCAGCCTCTCTTAGCCCCCATAAATTTCGTTCGGCGATACTTTACGACACGGTACCGCCCCATGTCATTATCGCGCATGGGGGAAGCTACGTGTAGAGATAGAGAAACAGAGAGAGAGAGAGAGAGAAAGAGAGAGAGAGAGAGAAAATGGAACTACTCTTGCAACACCATTTCGTATTTAAGGCTTTTACTAAGTTTTTTTTAAACTTCAAACCAGCTCTTAAAACTAACTTTACATTGGCATATTTATCCAGAATATCATTACATACTTATATCTAATTATGAATATATTTAACAAGCTAATTTTTATATGCATAATTTTTTGTTTTTCTTTTTTTTTTTTTTTTTTTTTTTATAACGATGCAAATAAACATTGCATTTACAATCATGAAAAAATTATTATTCAGTGGGTCTTTTAAATGGATCTCGTTAAGACTCAATTTTTACGAAAGAAATATCTTCATTGAAAATATTGAAGAGAAACATTGAAATTAGCACGTAGATCAAATATTCCGTCTCGAGTAATCAAAACGACACGTTGAAATGCTACGATAAGACTCGTTTCCTTAATTGAATCCTCGAAGAGAGAGGAAGAGAGAGAGAGAGAGAGAGAGAGAGAGAGAGAGACCCGTCTTACGGATTAATCGTGCTTTCCTTCGTAACGCGAGATAAAACACGTCGTGTCATGAGAAGTGTCAAACCGGACGGCATTCGCTGACAAGCAACAAGGAGAAGTAAGAGTAGATCGTTTCACGAGGAATCGCAGCGTATTTTATCGAACATCCGCGGTCTCCTCTTCTTCGTCGAGGTTCCGCTCATTGCTCTGAATACGATGAGAACGATGCCTGACCGTATGAGAGTTGTTCCATCCTTTCGTTGTTCACGGACACACGCGCCAATCTGGTCACCTTTTTACGAACAACTTGTCACCAAGCCGATTTGTCGCGGCGTTTCGCCGCGTTCCATGGCGTTCCTTGGTATTCCACGTCGGGGGGAACAAGATAAAGAGAGGATAAAGAGAGAAGAAGTTCTCAAGGATCAAGAGTACCACATGAAAAAAAGAGAGAGAGAGAGAGAGAGAGACAGAGATATTTTCTAGGATACGTTCCGATCGAAGATGTTCGTATCAATTTCATTCAAATCTTACAATCGGCAAGTAATCGAAAGAAAAAGAGTAAGATACATGAGCTTGGATGCATTAAGCGTGACAAAGGATGCCTGAGCGTATGAACGCACCTTTTCCCGAGGTGAGAACGATTAATAGCCAAGTTCTCGCTCCTCCTTCCACTCTACATCGTTCTCTGTCTCTTCTAGATCGAGGTTATCCAACGAACCTTGTGAGGTTATCCTTTACACGAGTTCCTCCTCGGCCCCAACAGGATCGAGCCTTCTTTCTCTCTCTCTCTCTCTCTCTCTCTCTCTCTCTCTCTTTTTCTGCGAGCGCGCCCTCTCTTTTGTGCCTCGTACCGACATATTTATCTGGTTCCTCCCCTCTTAAACCTCTATGAGAATTTCCTCCTCCTTTTCCCCTGCTAGTTTCTCATCGTGCACGATATCTTCCTCCTTTCCCCCTTTCTCTTTCTCCCCTCCTCCCCACCTCCCATCTCAATCTCTCCCTCTTCTTCTTCTTCTTCTTCTCCTTCTTCTTCTTCTTCTTCTTCTTCTTCTTCTTCTTCTTCTTCTTCTGCGTATATAACGTAATAGCAATTTAATCAATAAAATAAGAGGATCGTATTGGCTTCGAGACTCTGCAATAATTACAACAGAGAATTATGAGCGGTTGTACTTGATCGGATCTATAAGCTCCTACCCTCTCTCTCTCTCTCTCTCTCTCTCTCTCTCTCCCTCTACCTCTCTCTCTCTTCTTCCCTCTTGTTTCTCTCTTGCTCTCTTATTCTTTATCGGGTTATCTGTTCTCTTCCTCTTCATCATCATCTTCCTCTACCTTCTTTTTACTCACTTGCTCTCTTTTATTTTATCTCACACCACTCTCCAGTCTCCAAGAAAGAAATTTTTTCAAAGTCCCCATTCAATGTCTCCATTATTTATAACAAATATAAACAAATTCCTCGATTCTGTGTATTATCGATTTGCAAAGTTGTTGACGTGTACTTTGACCCAACGGTAGTCATGAATAGAAGAAAGGATACATGCATCTGCTATGACCAAGATATTCTCTCTCCCTCTCTCTCCCTCACTCTCTTTCTATCTATCTATCTATCTATCTATTTATCTCTCTCTAAATTACTGTATCTTTCAAGCAGGAAGGAGGTAGATGATGATTAAGAAGGAAAAGAAGATGAAGAAGAAAAAGCAAGTAGACCCTCCTCCGCAGCTGTACGCACCATGACCAGTTTTTAATCAATATTCAAGTCGCGATTTTGATTATAATTAAACAATAATGACGGAATAATGATTTATTACGAGTAATTACTAGTTTGCTGGTTAAATCAAAAGCTCCCTCGCCCTCTTCCCCCCTCCCACCCCCTTGCACATACAGGCAACCCCTGTTCTCCTTTGCTTCCATTCGTACCTTTCTCTCTCTCCCTCCTTCCCTCTCTCTCTCACTCTCTCTCTCTCTTTCTCTCTCTCTCTCTCTCCTTTGTTCTTCTCATTTTTCAATAGTCTTTATTTTCTTCCTCCTCGGGCTTTCGAGACTCGACATCCAATGTTCATAGGTACTCGATCCTACATAAGTACGAGCAAGGTTCACGGTCGACCTTGACAAGGTTCATTTATCAATGTTCGCTCTATACGGAATGAAAAACTTGGAATGCTTCTCCCCCACGATGCAATCATAGAATTAGTAGGGATTTAAATTAGTAGAACGAAAAAAGAAAAATTAAGTTGTGTAGAAAAAATAAAGAAAAAAGAGGGGAAAAAAAAGAAAGAAAGAAAGAAAAAGAAAATTAAAAAAAAAAAAAAATAATAAAAAAGAGAACAAGGAAAGAAGAAATAACCTGAGAATAAATGTTCTCGTTGGAAAGAAAAGAGAGGAAAAAAAAATTCCCTATATCTATTCCCCTAGATATTAGTGATAAATTAACAGAAGATATATGTACTTGTTAGTAAAGTATAAAATTGTAAACTTTAAGATCCGTTTTATGAACCGTTATCCATGAGTTTTTCTGATCTCAAAATATAAGAATATTTGTATCGAGTAGCACGTACTTACTTACTTACTTACTTACTTACTTACTTACTTACTTACTTACTTACTTACTTACTCGAAGCATCCGAGTTCGTTTATATCTCCGCGCGATATTAATCATCCACACTATGCCTGTGTTTTAATGTTTCGCATATTAATTACGGCTATCGCATTGCCGCTTATCGTGGCCGAGTATCTAAACTCGAAACACCAGGTGCAACTAGACGCGTGAAGAAACGTGAAGAAAGTGCGAAAAGGTATAATATCCTTACACGTGGGAAAATAATTAATCTAGAATTAAATGGAATAACGTATAGAAAGATTGTTACATCTTCGAAATATGTGTAAAACGAATGTAATGATATTTGACGAAGATAAATATAATTGATTGGAAATTGTATATAAGTATAAACAAAGAGAATGATAATAGTAATCTTCGAAGAGAATAATCGAACGAGTATTTTATACTTTTCTCCGATGAGTTATTAATTATTATATCTCTCATTAATTAATGACTCGTACTAAGCTGTTTGATTCTTTGAAGGATAGAATCTAAGAAAGAAAAAAAGAAAGAAAGAAAGAAAGAAAGAATAGGTAGGAGTACAAATACAACAAAGACGATAATAATAATAATAATGATGATGATGATGATGATGATGATGATGATGATGATGATGATGGTGATGATGCTTCGACGTACTGATGCATGTTAAAGAATAAAAATAAGAAAGAATGAAACGTTCGAAACGCGTGGACGTATACTCGGCTGCATGCATTAATGTATAACAATGGAGCGTTGACAGTCTATACAACCACGCATGGTGTAGCTAACAATGAGCTAGAGAGAAAAGGACATGTCTCTTGATTCGGTAGGTCTTTGCCTTTATGATTCTTTGACTCCCCATTGACCTCTTCTATAACTAAACTTGAAGATAATATCGATCATCGTATAAGTTAACATTATGTAAATATCTTGTACGTACAAGCAATAGAACAAATATTTTACGTTGTATAAGTGTTCGAGCAATAGAAAAAAAAAAAAAAAAAAAAAAAATGTATTTTCTTCGAGTAATCGATTAGTTCAGTTCTTACATTATTGACTTTATAATATAACTATAGTATACTAATTGTAAACGTAACTTATACTTGTCAAATATTAATATAAAAAGAAAAAGAAAAACAACAACCAAAGAAAAAATAAAATAGAATATATAAACTTGTTATTTTAAAGTTACATAGCTTTATAAATGTTTAAACTTCGACCTTCGAGACAACAACTCTTGCTTTCCTTTCCCAATACAATCCCAACAGACATGGAACAAGCGTTAGTATAACGTTAAAGCCAGTAGAGTATTACGTATGCCTTGGAAAAGAAGGCGCATAAGGTTCATTAGTAAAGACTAATATAAATCGCTGTGCACGGCACGCTAACGTTTAACCATTACTTATAAACGCAGCGTCTCCTTAGGTAGTGGAGAGAGAACTAATTGACTCGTGCTACCTTGCCACGAGTTATGTCACTATTTATGCTACGCGCCGATCCAACAAGAGTATTTAATACTCTCATAGCAGTGCAAGTATAGCGTCGTAGCCCGCAATAACAAAAGCACGCGAGCATAGAGAGGACGTGGCGAAAGGCAAGAGTTTCATTAGCGACAACTAATACCGTACACGCCAAGTTCAGTATAGCGTAACTATCATCGCTTGTAATACAACGCTAGCTGATAGTACCTTCGCGAAGGCCGCGGTTCCCTATTAAGAATCCTTCCAAGAGAATAGTATGGTTCATTAGCGGTCAGACGACGACACACAACGTGAGTGCACGATGTCACGAGTTGTGTCGCGCATATACTAAAACGTAAAACGAAGATGCCCGACGTCGATCTCAATTTTCTTAGTCGTAAGAACAAAGAAAGAAAGAAAGAGAGAAAAAGAGACAGAAACGGAGAGAGAGAGAGAGAGAGAGAGATAAAGATAATATAAGAGAAAACTTTCGTCGTGCTTAAGGATTAGCTTCCTCATTGGTAATAACTTGAATCGAATGTTGAAGGTTTTAAAAATCATTCCCCGATATGGATAGCTTCTCGTTAATTTCACGTCACGATGAGAGATATCATGCTAACGTTAACGATGTTGAGATAAACATTTATAACGAATCATCACTGACAAGTTTCTCATTATTTTCTAATATTTTCAAGGAACAGGAAGATAATCTTTATAACGAAAAACGATGAAAACGATCAAATCGATTCGATATGCAACGTAACCGATAATGGATTGAGGTTGACGGTTTATAGCCGTTTATTAGCCTACCATTAGGAAGCCATATTTTTTAATGACAATCGGTTCCCCATCGCCATAGTGACTTGACATAAATCCATATACTGCAACGGATCGTGAATCATAACGAATACTCTTCGGCGTTTAATATCCACCAGCATGGCGTCGCGAAACTAATCGACTCGTGCCACATTTGCTACGATTTATTTCACTATTTACATACAAGTTACGGTCTAAATACAGTGTTCGCGTGTGAATTCATTCATTGAATAAATTTCTAGCACTCATCGCTTCGTAAAATTCAACGATCTCCGATATAAATACATTCTATTACGATTAAAAATTCAAGTAAAGAACAAAAAAAAAAAAAAAAAAAAAAAAAATGAGAACAAGTATCGTAGCAATTCGTAATGATTAATTCTCGATTCTTTTCAAATCTATTATTTCTCTTTATTTTATTTTATTTTATTTTTTTTTTTTTTCGCTTTCGATAAGTAAGTATCATTAAAGGAGAAATATCTCTTCTTAGCTCGACGTATATTAAGAAATACGATGGGGTTGGTAGGAGGCAAGGGGAGGAAAGGAAAGAACAATCGCGTATGAAGTTCTGCGGAAAAGATGCAAGTACGTACATGATATATGAAGAGAAATAGTAAGAGAAAGAGAAAAACGGGAGGGAAGGGGTGAGAAAGAGATAGATAGAGAGAGAAAGAAAGAGAGAGAGAGAGAGAGAGAGAGAGAGAAGAAACGGATGGAACGAGGTAGATTTCAAAAGACGGAGAGCGAGAAGGGATCAAAATTACCCGACGCGAAATTCCTCGCTACCAATCAGCGTGGAGATAATTAAACGAGAAGAGGATACTACGTAAAGGGGCAAGGGAGGAAGCGGAGAGAAAAGGGGGAAAGAAGATAGGATCGAGGGAGGGGCAGGCGTGGCCCTCTTCGAGAATGATGGAAGCACCACATAAATCGAGGAAGAGGTAGAGCGAAAGAGAGATAGAATGAGAAAGAGAACTTACTAATGTAAGTTCGATGACGAGTACGTTTGAAGAAAAAAGAGGGAAAAAAAAACAAGGGAAAAAAAACAGAAGAGAGGAAAGAAGAAGAAGAAGAAGAAGAAGAAAGAAAGAAAGAAACGAGAAAAAACGAGAAGACGAAGATCATGAAATCAGTTCAGAAATTATCGGCATAGTTATTTTCTTGATCAAACGAAATTTCTTAATTCTTAGGTAACAAATTGAGTAATGTATCGAAAATGAAGTACGAATGACTGTAATAGAAATCAAAGTGTCGAACGTATAGCGGTGACCAGAGGTACAAGAAATTAATTAAGCTTCGCTCGCATTAATCGGTAGGGACCATTTGTTACGAAATTAATTTACGCGCTACTTTGACTCGCTCTGCGCTAATTAATTAACGGTCTTTCTCTTTCTCTCTCGCTCTCTCTCTCTCTCTCTCTCTCTCTCTTGAAGAAGAAGAAGAAGAAGAAGAAGAGGAGTCCCGATCGAGATTCGGTCCACCTTGACGGGACTAAAGAAGAAGGATAGAGAGACAGAGGGATAGAAAGGGGAAAAAAAAGAAGGTAGAAACGGGTGAAAGATAAAGTCACCAGGTGACTCGACTCAAAGTCGAAAGGGCGGAGGTTGAAAGGATCTCCATGGAATAAGAATGAAAGAAAGAGAATGCAAAGAGGACCGTTTCATGTTTCCCGTCAAGCAGCACCACGTTTCGTCCATTCGTTCGTCTTCTCAAACACGCCTAAAAGCCCAAATATTTGAGACCTATACCCGTTGGACTCCTGTAAATATCGTAATGTTGAGCGCTTATTCGTTAGTTTCTGTTGGATTCTTTTACGGTTACCCTCCTGTGCGCTTACTTTTCACCATGGTGTTTCTATAAAAGTACGTCAGTACGTTGGTGCATCTAGACGGTACGCAAACGAGCTCTCTTCGAGGTGAAAGAAGCTCACCGATAAAAGATCGTATTGCCGTGTCTTTCGATAAACAGTGTCGTTCTTCGTTTCGGTTGACGGTATTCTTTTTCTCTTTCTCTCCCTCCCTCCTTCCCTCTGTCCCTCTCTCTCTCTCTCTCCCTCTGTGAGTTTAGGTATGCGGTAAATGAAACGTGAGGGGGCACCTTGAGGCAGCACATTTGTATTTCGACTTATCGTTAAAAGCAAGTACTGCAAGATTTAATATTGACTTGACTCGATCCCTCGTTAATCGCCTAATCTCGCAGTTTCGTGAAAAAAGAAAAAGAAAAAAAGAAGAAGGAGCAAAAAAAGAAAATAAGACAAATATATCATTTAAATATGAAAAAGAAAAAAAAAACAAAAACAAAAAAAAAAAAAAAAAAAAAAAAAAGAAAAAAGAAAACAAGAGAGAAAAGAAAAATAACTTTATCGGATAGAAATTCTTCGAACGTGAAATTTACGAGAAAGGAGAAAGGATAGGCTTTTAATCCGAAAGGAAATCACGTTTTATATTTTCTCTTTGTCTTACCTTCCTTCACTCTGATTGAATTAACTTTAGCTCAGCAAGTTTTTGTCTTTTTTTTTTTTTTTTTTTTTTTTTTTTTTTTTTTTTTTTACGACCCTTTCGTTCGTTCCACACTATTCCAGATATTTGTATGAATAGAACGAAGAAGACAAAGATCATCGGGAAACGTAGAAAAAGTGTGAGCTGTTCGGGATCTTCCGCGCTACCGGATTTTTAATGCGTTTAGCGAACGAAATAAAAGACTGGATGTTTTATCAAAGCGATATAAAGACGCGACGATGGCTTACCAAGGCAATGTAGCACCTGCTTGCTAAATGCTTCGCTCCTTTTCACCTTCCCTCTCTCTCTCTCTCTCTCTCTCTCTCATTGTGTCTCTTTCTTTTTCATTCTCTATCTCTTTCACTCTTCAGATTCAACGGTCTACACACGTGATTTCTGGTCTGCCTTTGCTTTTCTGCCGCCGCACGAGGTTCCTCCCTCTTTCTTCTGTTTATTTAATTTACCTTTACATCGGGACGGCCATAAAAGTGCACTCCAAGGTACATAAGAAATGCCTATCAACGTCTTTTCTCCTCCTCCTCCACTTCTCCTCCTCCATTTCCTCTTCCTTCTTCTTCTTCTTCGTTCTTCTTCTTCGTTCTTCTTTCTTTCATCGGAAAAGCGAGAGATTTCGAAAAGATGTAATATGCGATAAAATGCGTTCGCAACTATCGAAGAAGATTGTAACGATAAAAGGATTATATCTGATTTAACATATCTCAACGATTATAAAATTCCTAGTGGATTTGATTTTTATATTGGGATGATTTAATGTTCGTTAAAAATAAATGTTAGGTTCGATTAAATCGATAAAAATGTTATTTTTATTCGTCAAAATTTATTTCTTTCGAATTAACACTTTAATTATAATCAATTTTGGATAAAGAATTTCAAAAAATTTTCGTCGTAGTATTGAATCGTTGATAAATACGTCATCGAAGAAATTGGTAGATCTCAGAAGTTCAAGACAATTTGTCGGTAATTACGTTAAAGCCGACGCCTTCTTGTTGGCATACAGGAAGTCAACGACCGAAGAGATAACAAAACCGGCACGGAATTGAAATATCCCGACAGTGGGTAATACCGGCTCGCTTTATCTCTGGAATTCAACGTTCTCCTCTCGGAAGAACGTAAGAGAGCTGTCTTCTTATAGGTCCACAAACCGATATCGGTTCTCTTCCCGTCTCTCTTTCTCTTTAACTTTCTATTTCTCTCTTTTTCCCGTCTTTTCTATCTCCCCTGGCAGTCACCAGCTCGCCACGGAATCCCTTCGATTACCGTTCGAATAACGTCTAGTCGAGGTTGAAAGGAAGAAGAGACGATTATATTAACCACAGAATCGAGCTCGTCGGGAGTATGGTATCTTAGAGGTTATTTGCCAAGCTAATTGAACCCAATGATGGCTTGTACGATTTAGATATCCACCGTTTTAGCTACTAGATACATACCTTCTTCCGTCAATCTCAAAGAAAACGAAAACATCAGAAAAAGAGATAAGGTTTTTAAAATCCGTTTAAACTACCAACAATAATATGATACACTTTAATCGTTATATCCGAACGCACCGTGTAATCACGAAAGACACGTCAATTATCGCATTTTTATTATAGGGTCAACGCCATACTTGCGAACGTTTATAAAATTCTCCGAGTATTTTGCAAGACCGAACGATGGGAAGTTCTTATCGAGAAAGAAAAAGTGTTTGGGAGTGTCGATATGGGATAAAACGTATAACAGGGATAAAGGGAAGAATACGCGAGTCCCACAAAATGGAAGGAACGATAAAACGTAACTAGTTCAGACGACTATAACCGTGGGGGCCATTAAGGACCCATATCTCGCGGCTCTTTACAGCCGCCTTGACGAAGTGAGCAAATGGAGAAAGAGAAAGAGAAAGAGAAAGAGAAAGAGAAAGAGAGAGAGAGAGAGAGAGAGAGAGAGAAAAGAGTTAGTTCTCACTGTCTCCTTTCAACATTCCATTCGTAGCCCGCGGCCACCGAACGTGTCAGCGAAATCTCGAAAAGCCTCGTAAAAACTCGCGTAAAGATTCCACCCGCGAATACCGCAAGTCCTTTTCTTTTACCTCTTGGATTCGTTACTCTGTCTTCTTCTTCCTTCTCCTCGTGGACTACGACGACAACAACGTCCCTCTCCCTTTACTCTTTCACGCTTGTTCGCGTTGATACTGCCTGACGGTAAGATACTCGACCTTATCTTTGCTATGGGCTTCGGCTCTTTTTCGACATAGTTTTGTACTCAGTCTTTCTTTTTTTCTCTCCCTTTCTTCCTCCATCTCTCTCTCTCTCTCTCTCTCTCTCTCTCTTTCTCTCTCTTTCTCTCTCATTCTCTCTCTATCTTTCTTTATCTCTCTCTTTTCATCTTATTAGTCTCTTCTTCATACCCTGATTCGAGGATTCCTGTCAAGGGTGGTCCATGATACGGATGATTGGAAACGTACATGAAATCTCAATTTATTCGCGTGAGTAGAGAGACACGTTTAAAGAGTTTCTTCGCCCCGCCCCGCCCCGTCCCCCGTCCCCGCCCCCGCCTCCTCTCCCCCACCCCGCTTTTTTTTGCGCACTGAATTATAAAGAGATTTTCTTTTTCGATATATTATACGAATATAATTCTATCGCATATGCATTTAATAAAAAAAAAAAAAAAAAGAGAGAAAAGAAAAAAAGAATAAAAAAAGGAAAAGGTAAAAAGGATAAAAGTGAATTTAGAAATGAATTAATTTATATTGTTTCTCGAATTCTTTCAGTTTACGATTCGCTCGATTCGTCATATTCGTATTGAAAGGAAAAGAAAAGAGGGAGGGGGGAGAAGTGGGAGAGATTGAAAAAGATCATAAAAAAGAAAAAGAACAAGTTTGAATTCATTGTAGAGGGACGGTGGTTTAATACGCGAGTAGCAATAAGTCAGTAATAAAATGTTGCACGGTATCACATCGCGGTAAGTAATTGCTCCACGGAATAGTAATTAATTATTGTGCTTGAATTATTACCATGCGTTATTCGGATTACTTACGGCGAGTTATATGCCCTGTAAGAAAGAGAGAGAGAGAGAGAGAGAGAGAAAGAGAAAGAGAGAAAGAAAGAGAGAAAGAGAGAGAGAGAGAGAGAGTGAATGATTTTCTTAATAATTATTCGTGCGATCGCATACAAATAATTCGCACAAAATATCAATAACTATTTCGTACGATATATAATAAAATTCTTTTGATATCTATCGATAAATTTAATTGAATTAATTTGACAGGAATCATTCTTTCCTGTTCATGTTAATTCATTTCAAGAAATGTACATAGTATCTTGACCGTCACAATCTTTCTTTTCTACCTATTTTCTCTCTTTCTGTCTCTATCTCTGTCTCTTTTTGTCTTATACTCATAATCAGATAAATACGAACATCCGGCATATTACAGGCCATATTTAATTACCTGTTACATCCTGAGTTTATAAGTATGATGTTGACTTGAGAAATTCTTACGAATAATGCATTCCGTTCCAATAGATTCAAAGAAAACATATAAGTTTTATAATATCTATATCATCGAACATTCCATAACTATATTAATTATAATGTATTTATCAATAGTGACTTTAGACGAAAATAATAAATAACGAAGAAATTATATAGATATGTACATAACTAATATATACACTAAGACAATGCACTCGTTTAAAAGCATTTCCAACTAGTTATGAACTTTACGAGGATATTGTACAAGTTGGTACGAAACGATTTACGATTGAAAGTCTTAATCGGTAGGAACGAGCATAGAATTTATTGTGGGACTTAACTGCGAAAGTTTGCAAGAAAGAAAGATAGAGAGCGAGCGAGAGAGAGAGAGAGAGAGAGAGAGGAAGGAGAGGAGAGAGGGAGAAAGTAAAAAAAAAAAGAAAAAAAAGAAAAAGAAAGAGAAAGAAAGATAAGTTTCACATGGAAAAGGTTTAACCGTGCAAAGTTTATTTTTACGACGGTATACAACGTGTAAGGGTGTTTATCTAATGATAAGCTTCAAAGATAACTAACAAGATTTAGGTCTTTTCTCTGAGTTTTGATAACCCTTTACTTTTACACTCAGCAAACATTCTCTTATCGTATATATTTCTACCTTTTAAATAAGAAATACTAAAGTAATACATTAGAATATCATACATTAGAATATTTTTTCGACGATATTCGATGATATTTAATATAAATAATATAATAATAAATAAAAATGATAAACGTTCTCGTAGAAAGTATATAACGTATTATTTTTATATAAAAGATTAAACATGGAGATTTGACGAATAAATAAAATGAACGAGCGAACTGCCCGTACGGATAATTACGACGAGGTTGCTCATTGAGGACTAACGAGGACTCTTATCCGGTCTACGGAGACTACTCGTGTAGTACACGTAGTACGCCATCCAGCTTAAATCGATCGATTATCCTCGAGATCATAATTATTTATATCAAAAGGCCAATTATCCTGCGTGTTCGCGCATGCTCCACGTCGATCCGGATGATTGAACGAGACCTCCGATTTCTCTAATCATTTAATGGTTGGATTTTCCTAAATCGAGAGAGAGAGAGAGAGAGAGAGAGAGAGAGAGAGAGATAAAGCGAAGATTAAAACGAAGATGAATATTTAATGATATATTCATACGTTCGAACTATCGACATTGACGAGAAATTATAAAAATTGTTAGAGAGAAAGAGAGAGAGAGAGAAAATAAAGAAGAAAGAAAAGATAAGAAATGAATGATGTTGCATAAATCAAAATTAACACGATCAATTCAAAGGATTATATCGAATATAAAAGATTTATTTCGTATAGGAAGATTCGCAAAAATTTCTACGCGAATGCTATTAACGACTAAACATGTACAACGTACATGTAAGCGGTCGATCCAACGCGATAAGAACGAAGAACGTTTAATTGCTTCCGAGATACTTGCTCGTGGATTACGTTCCATTGTTTCTTTTTATAAGGATTAAAAAGAAAGAAGAGAGGAAAAAAAAGAATGAAGAAAAAGTAGAAAAAGGCGAAATATGAAAAATTTAAATCACGTGTTTTTCTTTACTATCGTCATGTCATGATAAATCCTTTTCTAGAAATTTTAAAAGTCCTCTAGTCGTCAATCAGGAAAGAAAGAGTGAAAGAAAGACAAATAGAAAAAAAGGAAGAGAGAAAGAGAGAAAGTGAGAGAGAGAGAGAGAGAGAGAGACTAATAACCTAAAACAAGCGAGAAAATGAGTATTCTTAAGTGCGTGAAAGAATTAGTCAACCGATATCGCTCGTAACGAGTTTTGTTATCGAGGAAACATTAACGCTCGTTAACTACGAACACTTCGTAATCGATTTAATCGTGCGATTGAACAAATTACATAGAAAGAAGGGACACGATAAGACAGGAAATGTCAAATTCTGTTCGTCAGTTTTTTTCGAGTAAAGGAAAGGTTTCCAAGGAGATCGCATGGGTTTCTTATCTCAAAAAGAAATAAAGAAAGAGAGAGAAACAGAGGAAAAAAAAAGAGAGAGAGAGAGAGAGAGAGAGAGAGAGAGAGAAAGGAAAAAGGGGAATTTAAAGGCCAGCTATAATTTATATCGAGTAGCGAGGGAGGAGAGGATAGTGGATAGAAAGGACAGTTTAAAAACGGTAGGAGGATGATTTTAGAGGAGCTTCGAGTTCTCTTGGTATAGACTTTTTCGCGTCGCTCAGGCCGTTTCTTAATTAATGCCAGCCGCTTAGAGGTTCGGCGTTTCGTTATTACAAACGTAACGGTCGTATTAGCCGCGTCTGGAATGCCGACCGATCGACGATGGCGAAGAGTTTTAAAAAAAGAAAGACAGAGATTAACGTGTAAGAAAGAGAAAGAGAAAGAGAAAGAGAAAAGGGGGCCAAGCAAAACCACACTACTCGCACGATGGACCGCAAATCTGAGAGTTTATATGCGAAATCGCGGCGAGATCTTGGCGGTCCCCAGGGCGAAGTAATCTCGAACGCGTTAAGTACCGCCAACAGTGGAAATCGTTCGAGTTTAATATCCTTAATAGATGACCATTTTCTCTCTTTTTTCTTTTTTCTTTTCTTCTTCTTTCTTTCTTTCTTTCTCTTTTTCTTTTTCTCATTTTATTTTATTTATATTTTGTTAATACTTTTATTGTATGTATTTCCTTTTTGTTCTACTTGCCCGATTATTTCAACCAATAGCCCTCGTCATGAATTCGATTCGTTCACGTTTCTTGATAACATTTTGGCCCCATGTTCACGTGATATTATTTCTTTCTTTTACATAGACTATCCTATTGAAAGCAAGAACACCGTATTACCTAGTGGATTCTCTTCGAAGTAGATCGATGAACTTCTTGCCTCTAATCGTTCTCTTCCACCTGTACTTAGGTTACGTACTTTGCGGTTTAGCGTACATTCCATACTAATTGGATAGTTCTTGTTCTTCGATTCTTCCATACCTCTCTATTCGCAATTCTATCCGCACGAAAGAAATTCACGAACCGTAACGAACGACTTTAAAAGAACCAGACGAGTATTGCTTGGATGGACGTCGTGTTACGTCATTCGCAAGTAACTTAACATTTCGATTTTACAAAGAAAAGAAAAATAAAAAAAAAGAGGAGGAGAAGGAGGAGAAGAAGAAGAAGAAGAAGAAGAAGAAGAAGAAGAAGGATAAAATAAAAGGATAACTTGAGTCTTACTCCATTGGCTATGGTTAACAGAAACGACAAGTTTGAAAGAAAAATAAAAAAAGAAAGAAAGAAAGAAAGAAAAAAATAAAAAAGAAATGTCGATAGGAAGTAAATAAGTACCATACACTTTATGATCGAAGTAGCACGTGCTCATCGTTTCGTCGTCGCGTGCCGATCATACAAGCGTCGTCCCTCTTGTTTATAAAGTAAAGAGAAGCCATGGATGCAGCCGGTGTTTTCCTCCGGTCCTGGACTCGAACGAGATTAGGCCCCGTGGTGCGTACCTATATAGGTAGGTACGTGTTGCCCGGCATAAATCCGGACCCCCTCCATAAATTGCGATACGGTAGCATTAAAGTGAAAATAATGTATGAAATTTGCCTTTTGATCATTTTGTCGGCCGCCGGCGTGTGGCTTCCGCTTATTCTTCTTTTCTTTCTACTCTCTTTTTATTATCTTATCCTCCCCCTTCACTACTGGATCTTAGGAAGATACGTACCTACAATATGATCTGCTATTCCTTGCCCGAAGGAGGAAACAACCACCTTCAAACACTATCGAATTAGAACCGAACGATGTTCATTTTTCTTCTTTTCTTTGTTTTTTTTTTTTTCGATTTTCTTCGTGTATTTATTTTTTTAATTTTCTTCTTCTTCTTCTTCTTCTTCATTTTTTTTTTTTTTTTTTAATTATTACGACCTTATAAAGCAAATTTTATCTACCTTGTTATCAACCTTTTAAACCTTTTCGTAATATTTATTAAACAATACCATGGATAATCATGTGACTGTCCACCGATTCGAAAAATAGATGCCACAAGTGATCAAAAAATAATGACACAAGTACCAAGACTGCTCGAATACAGATCGATAAACTTTTTATTTAACGCTGATATTATCGTTGATTTTTCCTCGGTTTTTAAGAACAACGATTCTCTCTCCCTCTCTCCCTCTCTCTCTCTCTCTTTCATTCTTCTAAGGATACATTCGGAATCGCAGGATTAACTCGTATAACTCTGGCTTATCTTCCTTAGCGTGTTCCTTTGCAAGACAAGTCCGCAAGAAATTATCGCGCACAAATTTTGCAGGTGGCCCTCCGTAGAGAGCAGGACGATCGTTAAAATACCGAAAAGAGAAAAAGAGAAAGAGGATCGGTCGTTCGGGTCATTACATTGGTTGATAATTAATGGTGACCGCGGCATCCGCATAGTGAACGAACGACAAAGAGAGAAAAAAAAAAGAAAGAGAGAGAGAGAGAGAGAGAGAGAGAGAGAGGAGGGTTAGAGAAACAGGAGGAGGATCGGCAGCCAACGATCATTCAAATAATATGCAAGCTCATAATTAATTTACCATCCCTCGAGAAAGGCTGATAGGCAGCGAACACAATTAAGAAATGACGCCTTCTTAATATTGGAGATGGTGCCGAATTAAAATTCGCTGAGGTAAAAATGTTAAAAAGTTAAAAAAGAAGATGAAGAAAAAAAAAAGAGATGAGAATAAGGGAGAAAGAAACATAGTTAAGGAACAAGTAGTGTATAGTTAAATATGTATGGTTGACAAGTGAAGTCCCATTAACAAGAAACGATGTCTTCTTAATGTACCGATGATGATGACGACGATGATAATGATGATGATGATGATGATGATGATGATGATGATGATGAGAAAGGAGAAAGAAAGACAGAGAATATTATCAATTAGAAAAAAATCAAAACTAGTTGATACGATCTTAATCATTTTCATTCAATCATATTATTAAAATCATTAATATATCTTTCAAAAATTGCTATATTTATATAAGTGATATGTTAATTACTTATCAAAATTTACAATAAACAAAATAATTCATTGACTTATTTACTACTTATTATTTAATCCAATGTATGATACACCATGTGTATTCATCTTTCTCGTAAGAATTCAAAATTGTTTTGAATTTGTATAATTTAAAAATCTTTGATTTTATATGCAGATCATACTTTTATCTAAACGTTATTTTCTTTTTCTTTTTCTTTTTTTTTTTCGAAACACGATTTTGAAAGAAAAAAAAAAAAAAAAAAGAAACTGAAGAATGAAATACTACGAACAAACGCTGATTATGATTATTCATTTTTATTCTTACGAATAACACTTCGTTATAAAGAAAGATTATATATTTATTAAATAGAAATTAATTAAAATGCAATTATGAAATTGCACGATTATACATAAGTATTCTAAATTAATAGGTTCGAAAACAATGAGTATGTCATCTCTTTGAGGTATTACGAAAGAATTGATATTGTAAACGAACGTAAATAATTTTTATCCTTTTGACCTAAGTTTCAACGATTGACGTAACATAATTGATTTATTTGCGTTGTTGTCACATTTTTCGTGAATTTCGCGTTAATTATTGATAAATAAATCGAGTAAGATATCAATAAAGAAAATCAAATTATTTCATGAATCATAATGATAAATAGTACGTATTTTGAAAATCTCTCTCTCTCTCTCTCTCTCTTTCTCTATTTCTCTATTTCTCCCTCTTTTTTCTTTTACCTTTCTTGTTTTGAATTTACATATATATTACGACTAAATAATTATATATAATACACATGATATTATAATTATAAAATGAAACATAGAATATTTTCGTTTCATTGTTAACATAAAAATAAAAAATATGAGATAGAAGGAAATGTGTGAAAGAAAAAGAAAGAGAACGAGAGAGAGAAAGAGAGAGAGAGAGAGAGAGAGAGAGAGAGAGAGAGAGAATATAAAAACATAATAATAAAGAGAGAAAAGGATCAACACTAAAAAGGGCCGATTCCTTTGCGGCCCTTCTTAGAGTCGTTATTGACGATCGATCTGCGCATTGACGGACAGCTATCGAGAAGTCCTCCCCGCTGAGTACACCGTCCTTACTTTTTATCCTTTGCCATGGATGACGTGGAATAAGACGAAGAAGATGAAGAAAGAGAGAAAGAGAAAGAGAGAAAATGGAAAGAAAGATAGAGAGAGAGAGAGAGAATCTTAGCTTGGCTCCTTCGGAATATGGTCGCAATTACCACGGGAGATTAATGAGTCGATGCTCTCGCACGATGCGAAACTACTCTACGGAGAAACCTTCCTCTTTGCAACCCTTCTTATTTTTTATTTCTTTTGTTTTTTTTTTCTTCTTCTTCTTTACTTCTTACTCGTTCCTCCTTTCGAAGCTTCGTGCGAAGGAGAGAGTGAAAATTGAAAATTAAAATACCTATCGATAGGCTTAATCGGATCGATATCGTTCAAATATCGTTCGTTCTTTTCTTTTCTTTTTTTTTTCTTTCTTTCTTTTATTTTTTTATCGAGCTCATAAATGAAAATTTTTAAAGAAGATAAGTCCAGATAAAATATCGAATTTACGTGACTGACTGAGATCGATCAAAACGTTTTTGAGATATTACTGATTCACCTACTTCCACGATGTATTGGATTTTTATCCGAATTAATACACTAGTTTTGATTAATATATACATATATATATATAATATATAATTAAAATTAAATATAATTATATGTTATATTTGATAGAAAAGAGAGATACTTATATGATTGTAAAGAAAAAGGAAAAATTAAAAAAGTTTATCGTTAAGCTTCGATCTTACCGCGATCCTTACTCTACGATCTTAGAACGACTGGCACGACGAACAAAACAAAAGGATACATAACACAGAGTAAATAGTAACAGAGATCACATTACTATGTAACTACATGCTTATTTAGATCATAGCATTCGTATTATTACGATAGTTATCTACGGTATATATTTTTTCTAAATAAATATTTTCCGATATATAATTTAATGTTAATTTCGATTTTCTTTATGGCAATTCAAAAACATAAAATTATATCTTTAATAAATTATTTTGATAACGGAGATATATCGATCATTGACAAATATATAGATTAAATTATGAAAAAAAAAAAAAAAAACGAAAAATAAAATAAATAAATAATAATTTGTATATGATTTAACAAACGATGATCCGTTCTATTTTAATACTTAATGAAAATGCATATCACGTTTCCTATTGAAATTACTTGTATAACTAGTTCCGACTTAAAGATATAGAGATTCGTATAGCTAAGAAGCGAATAGGTTGGTTACTCTTCAACGAACGCATCGCTCGACTTCCTCCTCAATTACCTCTAATAACCTCGTATAAAATTTCAATTGCTTTCATAATGTTTTCATATAAATTTCTAGGCCTTCCGATACGTCGATCGATTAAATCATGATTATAATTCTACTTAAGGTACAAACGAGTCCGAAAGAAACTAAAGAGCTTTGATGGATAACATTTAATTAATAATCCACCGTCTACAATTTTCTTTGCGATCGACTATGAGCCTTATAAGGAGAAGAATTTCTCATCCCTTTTCTTTTAACCCTTCTAATTAACCATCGATATAATTCCAACGTATTTATCACAAGAACAAAAAAAAAGAAAAAAATACGCGAAAGATTTATGTAAAATTGAATACCAATTTGATGTTAACTGACACGTGTTGTTAACTAATCCCTTATTAATTAGTATTAATAAAATCTTTTAAGCTATTGTACTTCTTTTTTTCTTTATCTTTTATTTATCTTCTTCTTATTTCATTATCAATTTCTTCAAAAATATCCTTCAACGTCAAATTGACACGTCTTAATAATAAAAATTGAAGTATTTAAAATATTCATATACGTAGAAGAAGCCTCATTAACGGATCGTTAATCGCCCTATTAAAACTTGGATATACTTTCGAGAAAGAAATTTGAGACTTTGCAGACAACAGATGGCAAATTCATGAGGGAACGACGGGAGAACTGGTGAGGGCCATCATCGCTCGAAGGGCTTAAAGGATAGCTAATCCGGAGCTCTCGACGTTGTTCGCGTGCGGAGGAGGAAACGCGCACGCATCCGTGAGGAAAGAAGAAGAGAGAAGAACGAAAGAAAGAGAGAGAAAGAGAGGGAAAAAGAGAGGGAAAGAAAGAGAGAGAGAGAGAGAGAGAGAGAGAGAGAGAGAGAGAGAAGAGAAATTCTCTTATCGAGGCGAGGTGGACAAACGTGCAACAGCACTACGTCACTGTATCACACGTGTTACAGGCAAGAGGCAAAGGGACAAAATCAAGTATTATCGTATGTTAAACAGTTCCTGGTCCCGACTAGTCGTCGTCCTTCCTACCGAAGTTGCATGTGCAACGAGCTGAAGAAGTAACAAGAGAGGAAGAGAGAAAAGGGAAGAGAAGAAGAAGAAGAAGAAGAAGAAAAGAAAGAGAGAGAGAGAGAGAGAGAGAGAGAGAGAGAGAGAAGATTCGGTCCAGCGTTAACCAGTCGGATGTTGCTTCTGATTCTTTGCTGCTTTCTCTTTCTTTCTCTCTTTCTCTTTCCCTCTCTTTCTTTCTCTCTTACTTCCTTGACTCTCTTTTCACGAGGGCTCGAAAAAAGCCATTAACCGATATCCATCTGAGGTCATTCCTTCTTTCAAACGCGAAGAAGATCTTCCGTCTCTCTCGCACACGCGAACCTCCAAGGCATTTTCGGCGTTATCGCGCAATAACGAACGAGTAATGCATCCTTACCGAAGCCCGGAGGCGCCAAATGAATTACAATATTTCATTCTCACGCCCATGTATGTACGTATACCTCATCGATGCTGTCTCACCTCCCTTTCACTTCGCTCTATTGGCCAGGCCCTAATTGCATTTGATTCGTTTATTAAATTCATACCCATAGCGATGAGCCAACTTTGATTTTCTTCCCTCTATCATTTCGATCGTATCTCTTCTTATAAAAATATTATATAAAATTTTAATAAAATACGATTCCGCTATCATAGGTAAATCTTTTATCTATTGAAATATCTACAATGTTAGAATCAATGTAAATATCTCGATAAGACTCCGATAAACATTTAAAAGCAACGTGTTAAATGGGAGATTATCGAAGGTAAAATTTATTGAAAGAAACTTTCTTTTTTTTTTTGCTTTTTGTTTTTTTTTTTTTTTTTTTGTCATAAATAAAAAATATCCTATTGCAATTATATAGAAAAGCGTTCGTTGAAACTTTCTATCTAGTCTTACAAACGGATTATTATAATCAGCTTCTTGTCGCACACCAACCGGTAACACTTAATACAAGTTACGAGCGTTACAAGCGCGACTATTAGAACCTCTTCTCGCAACAACCCTCTTTACTCTTTTTCTCTCTCTCTCTCTCTCTCTCTCATCTCACTTTTTCCTTTTCTCTTTTTTCTCATTCTTCCCTCTCCAAGACTCTTACACGAGCCTCTAATTGATATAATCCAACGCGGTGTGGCTTTGTTAAGCGAAATCTCGCGGATTATACGGCTTTATGCAATTAGTCGTCCGCTCCTAAGGGATGTTAATACACCATTGATGCACATTAAGCCTCCTCTCATCCTTCTCCTCTTTCTCCAGCAACGTCTTCTTGACTCGTTCGAAATGCGCTCGTCTTAGTAATCCCCGTGATATCTTAATCCTCGCGTAGCCCTTCGTAAGGCCTTTAACTCGAGCTCGCAAGCTCGTTAACTCAACGAGAATCGAATTTTTCATTTTCTTCCTTATATTCGTCAATCGAGAAAACTGATAAAAATTTCTTTTCTTTTCTTTTCTTTTTTTTTTTTTTCTTTCTTTTTCTTTATCAAACTTTATTTCAAATCCACGATGAGGTAGCTTAGTTCTGGCCATCGATAAAACGATTAACACGATTAATCTTGGACTTATCGTTAAAGGAAATGTTATTAAAAAATTATGATCTCCCCCACCACATTCATACGTTCATGCGCGCATAAACATCACGATAATTATACTTGACGTTTGTATCATTTACTTGAGACATTCTTTGAACTCTCAACAAATTCTTACGATGTTTACTCGTACATGCTTCTTGCCATTTTAAACGCTTACTCATTACTGCCAACGACGAAGACAAATGAAACCCTTTCGCGATACTTTTCATTCTTTTTTCTCTCATCGTAGAAATAAAATGAAGAAATTACTGTAAGAAAAATGATGCCAGACGAATTCTATAACGTTCTCTCCTTTATCTTCTACCATTCGTTTATTAAATATTCTATAAATATCATTTTGTGCAATAGGGCTTGTAAACATTCTTTTTTTTTCTTTTTTTTTCTTTTTTTTTTTTTTCACTTTGACAAGACATCGTAAAATCATTCGAACGTATATACATAAACGCAATCGTCATCATCGTTATACGATCCTTCTCCGAATTTCTTTTCCAAGTCGATCTGTGATCGACACACGCTGACGTCCTTCCTTTTTAACATCCAACCAGATTCCTCGTGTCCTGGTACCGTTAGGAGAGACATTCGCGTGATTCTATGTACGAGACGGTGAGACGTTGTAGTTACGGTGCCGATTCGAGATACCGATCGATCGGGTCCCTCGTTTCGATCTCTTACCGGAGGAAGAGGAAGAGAGAGAGAGAGAGAGAGAGAAAGGAAGAGAAAGGAAGAGAGATAGAGAGTAAGAAAGAAGGTTATCGAAAGAACGTCGATTTAATAAGCGTGAGATAAGCAGACCGATTTCGCGTATTCGAGCGATGATTCGTACCTTGCTGACAGAATGATAATTCGATGATGCTCAATTTATCATAAAATATCTCTTTTTTATTTTTCAATCAACTACATCACGTAACATATTTAAATTTATATTTCGAAATTAGCTATATATTTCTATGAATTTTTCAAGGAATCTTAAATCAGCTCCTCATCTTTTGATATTAGCTATTTATATACATATATACAAGTATGTATATATATATATATATATATATATATATATATATATAAATCGTATTGTGTGTGCAAACAGAAAACGAGAGTCATAAAAGAAAACATTGGTTCCTCCTTTCGCAATAACCAGGCCGGTCGTTAAAGGATCGCTCCAAGGCAAAATGGTTCCTCGCCGGAAGGACAATGAGGTGCGGCGTAGCTAACGCATAACTTTGGCCAAATGCTAACCTACCAAAATTATACTGGATTTTGTAAGATAAGTTCGTAGACCGTTTATAATGACGCATTTAGCGTGCCTTTTCTTTGGTATCCAGACAAACCCTTCCCATAAATATTTCACTATTTTAATAATGACTTTACGAGAAATCATTTTCATATGTAGGTCTGTATAGAAAAAAAAAAAAAAAAAAAAAAAAAAAAAAAAAAAAAAAAAACATAAATAAACAAACAAACGAAAGAATAAAAAAAAAGGAAAAAAAAAAAAAAAAAGAAAAAAAAAGAAAAAAAACTTGATCCCGTTACTTCCATAATTTTTTATTAACAATATAAATATAATTCATCAGTATAAAGACCGTGCAAATCTCAAATAAAATCATTTG
This sequence comes from Vespa velutina, assembly GCF_912470025.1. Classification (NCBI taxonomy): domain Eukaryota; kingdom Metazoa; phylum Arthropoda; class Insecta; order Hymenoptera; family Vespidae; genus Vespa; species Vespa velutina. The sequence goes on along the minus strand of NC_062198.1, from coordinate 3,685,373 downwards.
GCGTTTTAAAGGTGAAATATACGTGACAAAATGGTAGATCAAAGTTCGCGCGTTTTGCGTGGGAGTGAAATTATTTTCCGGTGTAGCATCGTATGCTCAGCTTCGATAAGAGTCGTCTAATGGCGTCTCCTCTATCGTGCCATGTATTTCCATAGAGAATGCTGTATACGCGCGTGTAAGTATGCGTGCTGTGTGTTCCATGCCGCGGCAAACCTAACGGCACCAACGTTGAGATTCGATTAGCGCGTGAGATGCTAAGAGAGAGAGAAAGAGAGAGAGAGAGAGAGAGAGAGAGAGAGAGAGGAAAAAGGAGGGGAAAGGTAATTACTGAGAGGCGGTTAGAGAGGATTGGATGTATACGAAGTCAAAGAAAAAAAAATGAGAACTATGGCGACGAGCCAATGAAACATCGACCGGTCGATACCACGTCGTTGTAATTATTGTGAGAAGGATAACGAATATCAACGGGCTATCGTTCGACAATACTCTGTGATTTGTCGCAATGTTCGTTCTCAGCTATTATAACCTACCGATTGAAAAAAAGAAAATTATAAAAGTGAGATGATATTTATGAGAACGTCGACTGGGATATCTTATAGGTATAAATATCTTTATAATCGATAATCAATTGAAGAAATAAAAATATTTTATGTGTATACAACGGGTAGAACGATGAAATATTATAAGGAACGTTTCTAAACTAAACGGGTTCTAGAAAAGGAAGTTAAATAAAGAAAAGAAACGAGTCAAAAGCAGAGCGTGGGTAAGACGTAATATTTCCGCAGAGGTAGAAAGGCTCTCGAGAGGGTATGAAATGCCATCGCGTCGCGTTGGTTAGGATAGAAGTGGGGTGAGTAAGGTTGAGCGAAAAAGCCGCCCTTTGTCGGTGTCGTCTTTTAAATCCGTTTAAAGGGACTACCGACCGGACCGAACTGATTAATAGTCGTCTCTCGAAGGCGAGTAGGGCCGAGCTCGATGACAGATTGAGAATGCTTCAGCGACAGCCGGCAAAAATGCCGAGTTCACACTACCCTATGGAATTATTGTTGTCATTACGTCCACCAACGATTCGTCCCTGAGAAAAGATCCCACGATCGACATTTCCGATCTTTTTCTCTTCCCTTTATGGTAGTTTAAAAAAAAAGAAGAAGTACAAGTGAATTGTTTTGTAATAATGGGGATAATTAATTGTAAGTACTTACGTAAGTACTTAATATGGTATAAAACAATTTATAAGTAGGTCACGCGACTACGTACTTAAAAGAGACGTCTCAGTTTAAACATTGAACAGAGAGAAAAGTCAACACTAATCCAATTAACTCTATACTTTTGTGTAAATATTTTTTATATATACATATGCATAATTATCATATAAAATACATGTTCTTAGATACATATAAAATACATACATATATATATATATATATATATATATATATATATATATATTTATATTTCTTATTTCCTATCTCTCTCTCAAATTAACACGAGTTAAAATGAAATGCTCTTCTTTTTGAAACTCGAAGATCATTGGCCAACTGAAGTATCGCTATACTATAAAAGAGTCTACAAAAAAGGAAGCAAATACAAAAATACAGAGCGTATAGCGTTGCGTCATGCATTTCGCGATGATTTATGACTGCGGTAGCGATTTCGACTCGCTTGACGCTCGTTTACCAAATTAGTCGCACTCTCATACTTTGATGCCAAGCTAATACGAACCACAGACCTTTTCTTTCTCTCTCTCTCTCTCTCTCTCTCTCTCTCTCTCTCTCTCACTCTCTCTTTCTCTTAGCTGCCCTTTTACTATCGCGAATAAGATTACGCATGGCCTTGCATCCGTTGCTTCAACAAAACAATACGAGTACGAATCAAAATATTATGTGGTTAAACTATCAACATAGAAAACAACTTGAACGCGAGTAAAACGAAATTTTTACTTAAAAAAAGAAAAAAAAAAAAAGAAAAAAAAAAGAGAAAAGAAAAAGAAAAAGAAAAAAGGAAAAGAAATACTCGCAACGAGTGTTGAGCAGTAAACAAAACGAGAGTTCCATCTCGACTCATTTGCATCTCGGCAAAGCGTTAAATTTAACTGCAAACCACGAATGTTTGCTCGTCCAACACGAAGCACGGTGCTAAGCAACGATCCATTCAAAAAAGGAAAAAAGAGAGAGAGAGAGAGAGAAAGAAAGAGGGAGAAATAGTGGAAGAAAAAGGAGCGAAAGTAAGAGAGGGGGGGGGGGGTGAAAAAAGGAGAAACACGTTCTCGCCAAATCCAAACAAAGAAAGAATCAAAAAAATCAGCGAAGTCAGCGGGATGGTCTTACGAGTAAACTGTCCATTTCTCCTCCCTCCCTCCCTCTCTCCTTCTCGCTCTCTCTCTTGATTATTTTCACGCGCGAAAACGGCTTCCGCGGAGGAGCATAAAAAGGAGGGAGCTGCGAGAAAGAAGAGGAGAAAGAGAATCTTGAAATCGCGTTGAAGAAGGCCAAGAAGAAGAAGAAGAAGATCCGCCTTTCTTTTCTCATCCCCCTTCACTCTCACTCATCCTCTCCCTCTCCCTCTTTCTCTCTCTCTCTCTCTCTCTCTCTCTCTCTCTCTCTCTCTCTCTCTCTCTCTCTCTATCTTGTGTGAGCTCGAGGCGAAGTAGCGGCCAAGAGATGCCACCAGAGAGTAATTTTACAGCAAATAGGTTTACACAGTATTAGAGGAGGAAACCCTCTCCTCTTTCCCTGTTTCTCTGCCCCTCCTCCTCCATCCTCCTTCCCACCCTTCCTCTCTTTCTCTCTTTCTCTCTTTTCCCTTGCAGAGAGAACGTGTGCCGCCGGAGGGTGAATGCACTTACGAGCGTGTCGTCTTGTGTGTAAGAAAAAGACAGATGGAAAGAGAAAAAGAAAGAAAGAGAGAGAGAGAGAGAGAGAGAGAGGGAAAGAGGAAGGGAGAGCCGATCCAGCAGCTATTATTCTCAATTACCATCGGCTATCAGGCACGTCGCGATACGCGCCACGGTAGCTTCGATGACAAGAAACTTTTGCGAAAAGTGGCTGCGACCTTTAGTCACCACTACCACCAGCAACATCACTCTCACACCCTCTTTTCGATCTTCTTCTTCTTCCTTGTCGTCGCTACTTCGGATTTCACGGCTCGTCGTAGCGTACCTACTCGTTCCTTGCCCCCTCGAGCTACTGATGTGTCTCTCTCTCTCTCTCTCTCTCTCTCTCTCTGTTTCTTAGCATCTCTCTTTTCCTTTCTTTAACACACACACACACACACACATACACACACACACACAAATGTTCTTTCTTTTACGTCTTTTCTTCTTTATATATCGTGAAATTCTGTTACACCGTATCGGCGTCAGTCTACCCTTCGGCGACATTCTTTTCTCGAATCAATCGAAGGATCAATGAGTCCTTTAATCATAAATTTATGAATATCCACGTATACGTTGAAATTGTTGTAATTGACAATTGTTAAGAAATGATTTAAATGTTAATAATTATAAGTAAATGAAGTGATGAAAATTTATTGAAATCTTTAAATATCATTTTTCCCTTTGAGTTTTACTCGAGAATTATCTCGAAGTTAATTATTCTTTGCCTTCTACTAATAAGAAATAAAGGCGTGTCCATAATAATCCCTATACCGAATTACAAATAGAAATTGAAATTCATACGTAACACCGGTCACGTAAGAACTACGATCCTTCATTCTTAGTTCTTTTAAGCTGCTTGGTGATTTTATTTCGTTTGAAAGAGAAAGGAAGTGAGGGGTATAAGAGCGGTAATATGGGATTGGAATTTATCTGTGATTATTGCTTAGATGGTGGCATACGGAGTAGATATTAGCTCGAGTCCTTCTCTTAGAAAATGACATCGCGCTACTTTCTGAAAGGCAAAGGCTAATATAATGCTATTCTTGGAATGCGTCGAAAATAGGACTAAGCTATCCTTCGAGACCAACTTCTACAAGACACGGACAGCCCTATAATTTAAGGTTGTAATGGGCCTCCTAGTATAACAATTACATCTCCCTTTCTATTATTTCTTTATTCTTCTTCTTATTCTATTTATTTCCTCCTTAACCGTGAAGATTGAGCCTTTGATTGCCTACAAACATTGGACAAAATCTTAATGTTAATAAAACTAAAAAAAAAAAAAAAAAGAAAAAAGGAATTTTTCTTAATGAAAATTTTAATTGAAAAATAATTTATACGACATAATTATAATACAAAAAGTTAATACTTTATTAGACGAAATTTATTAGATGAGTTTTATCTGATAAACGAATACATTAATACTATTACTTGAAACAAAGTCGGTATCCTTTTATTTTTGAATTTTGCTGAATGTAAAAAAAACTTATCTATTAGCTGTGTTAAAACTATGAAGTATTATGAAACAAAGACTGTGTTAGTTAGAAAGTATAGAAGTACGAAGAAAAAGTAAACGATCGAGGAAGACCGGTTGACCGATCCTCGTCCTTGTCGAGGGTAGGATTCGAACTCGAAGACGATGACGGTGCATGACTATCCTCTTCGCGTTCCCCGTTTTACTCCTTCCCTTCTGTTCTCATCTTCTCACTCACTCTTTCGTCCTTCCCATCTTTCTTTTTCCCTCGAGGACCCTTCGAGGATAATTACATAGTAGCTTAGGCCTCGACGCGGCAAAGAAGAGAGACCGCTTTCGCCGCATAAAGTAATGGTTAATCGGGACGGTCCACCAAAGAGGAGACGAAATGCAACGTTCCTGTATCATTAGTCGACTTTCTTTATAAAAATCATCCGAACTGTGTATACTTTGTCTATTCAAAGACGTCAAAAACTTTTTCAACCGACTCAACTCCAAATTTGCAAATGATTTCTTTGATCGTGCACATGGTTAACTTAACTTGTGTGTACCTTAACTGCCATTGTCCCTTTTTCTCAATTACATCAGTGCTACTCGTATTATTATTGCCTCGTCCGATGACCTCGTTAAGAGTCCGCCATTCCGACTTTATAATCATCTTCTCGTAAACAGGACTACTTTTGTACCATCGAAGATTTCTTCAAACTTGTCCCGGGACAAATAAATTCTCTCTTTCTCTCTTTTACTCTCTGTCCTCGCTGTACCGTACCGTATTATTAGATCCTCAATCGTAGAAATTATTGCCTCGTTTCTACCATCCTACCATGCTCCGAGTATTCCTTTGGTATCCCTAAAGTGACGTAAGATCGGACTTTTCAGGATAAAAAAAGAATATAAAAATGAAAAAAAAAAAAGAAGAAAAAAAGAAAAAGACAAAAAAAAAAGAAGAAGAAGAAGGAAAAGAAAGGGTTGAGATATCGCAGTTAATTCGAAGAAACGAGTTAACGAGTTCCTCTCGTTGGTTATAAATACTCGTCGTAACTTTGAACTTTGTTCAACGATAAATGGCATCAAACAAGAAAATCAAAATGATTTAAGAGATATTAACCTTAATGATATTCTCAATACATACATATTTACCATTTACGTATCTTCTGTAGTAATATAATATATACGATATAAAATGATACGAGTAAACTGGAATGAATTAATTCGAACGTATAACCACAAAATCCATGTAAAACATCGAACTCTTTAACCATCAAAGATCTGAATCTTTGACTGGCCGACGTAAATTATCCGCGTCCGATTCCTTTTCTACAGCTCACTCGAAGTCGTGCGAAAGTTCGGATCCACCTTCTCGACGAGAGTTCACGGTACTTTGGCGCCAACCTTGGAAAGATTTTGCTTTGTAACTCTCTCTCTTTCTCTCTCTCTTTCTCTCTCTCTCTCTCTTCCTTTCTTTCTTTCTTTCTTTCTAGCTCACCTCTGTGCACTGTTGTTTCGCGCCTGTGATCTGAGCTTCGCGAGATAGTTTCGAATAGAGATAGAAAGAGTGAAAGAAGAAGAAAGAGAGAGGGAAAAAGGGGTCTCGAGGTCATTTATGGGCGTGGTAGCATCCACCTTTACATCCTGCATATACCTTTTCTGACCTTCTCTCTTTCCCTCTCTCTCTCTCTCTCTCTCTCTCTCTCTCTCTTTGCCTTCTTTTCTTTTTCTTCGCAAAGTATCTTTTCCAGTTCTTCCACCCCCACTTTCATCTTCTTTCTTCCTTCTTTCGTCGTCCGGCCCTCTTTCCTTCGTTTCTTCGTGGGCACCCTCGTCGCGACCCAATGGATGGGTTTCGACTCTTCGGGCCATTTATTTTTTCCATGCCGGCCTCCAGGGCTGTCCAAACGACGGCCGTCAGCCTGTGAAAGGTCTGCCTATTGTTTTAGCCGGGTACGCTTAAATTGAAGCCCCGAGCGATCGGCGTGGCTCTTGCAACTAAAAGGAATAGGAAGACAAATCGAAATGCATTTTGCTTGGCCATGTAAACTCCTTGCTGGTTACCCTCTATAATTCTTCTAAAATTATTTAACGAATTAATCATGTTTTCCTTCGTTTAATTAAAATATTCATGGTTTATTAATGAACGAAATAGATAAAATAATTTTTTTCTTTTATATAAAATATATGTATATATATATATATATATATATATATATATATATATATATATATATATAATTTTCTACGTTCCTTAATTATTCCTTTAAAGAATTATTCAGATTTGTTTTTAAATAATGATAAATAAATAAAAGCGTATAAATAATAAATATATATGTGCTCGTGTAATAGTAATGCTCATTCATAGGATATGCATAAGATAAAATATATAAGAAATTTATATGTCTTTCTTACTAAATACTTTTTACGTCGACGATTCGCGTTAAACTGAGAACAGATACATCCTGAATTCGAATGACGGCGAGTATATTTCTTCTTTCGTAAACGAATAAATCGGAGAAGAAAAAAAAGAATAAATAAAAACTTAATTGAATACATCTTATTCCGTTATCAAAATAAAAATAAATCTATCCACCGACAATTGAAATAATATTTCATTGCCTTTTACGTCTACAATGTCTCTTAATTTACAAGTTAGTAAGTAAAAAAAAGTAAGAAAATCGTAATAAAAAAAAGAAAGAAAAAAAAAAAAAAAAAAAAAAAAAAGAGAGAAAAAAAACTGTAATAAATTAGTGCTTTGTTTCGAAACTTTACTTGAATATCAATTGATTTCATCCCGACCTTAAACTTCGCAAAGACAATGACCAATAAATATAACGTCCGATAGATCTACGAGCGTTGCTTACGAAACCTGGAAAGGTACTTACTTAACGTTGCACTTGTTTGAGTGGAACGAAAAGCAATTCGAAAATGCTTATCCTCTCTTAAAAGGGTACGTAGAAGTTTCGGACGTCTCAATCTTGGGAACGAACAACCGACATCATCAAAGTAAGTCGTCCGCAAATGAAAAAGAAGATTTAACAAAGGAAAGAGTGAAGATGAAAAAAGTCAAAGTCAAAGAAGGGGTTAAGGGGTTATAGCATGCAAAGAGGGCTTTCCCTCTTTCTCTCTCTCTCTCTCTCTCTCTCTCCTTCTTTACCTTCTCTCTCTCTCTCTCTCTCTTTCTCTCTCTCTCTTTCTCTTTCTTTCTTTCTTTTTCTCTTCATCGACGAGTTTCGCGCGAGGTTCGAAGAATGGAGCAAGCAAAAAATTGCGAGTACCTTGAGAGAGCCCATCTTCAAGCTTTCCTCTTCGTCTCTCCTCTTCGTCTCTTGCTCATTCTGAAACGAGAGGGCACGCACCTGGGCGAAGCATCGGCGCGTTCGAGAGGCAAACGAGAGAGAGAAGAGAGAGGGCCGAGCAAAGACAGAGCGAGAAAGGGAAAGAGGACGAGCTACCTCCGAACGGCGAACAAAAACTCTAATCGAACTTTCCGAAGCCCGCTCGTGCCTTTTGTTGGACGTTTTATTACTGTTGCCCGAAGGTACCATATTTATATATGTGTTTATGTATATATATATATATATATATATATATATATATATATATGTATATACACGTGTGTACACATTTCTATGTATACTACACGAGTTTTCGTTCTTGGTTATTAAAGAATGGGCGTCCTCGACAAAGATATTTATTTATTATTTTTCGCGACCCCTCCGCCCATAACCAGCCGCGCCCGCTTAACTCCTCTCCTTCTCTCTCTCTCTCTCTCTTTCTCTCTCTCTCTTTCTCTCTTCTTCTCTCTGTCTCTCTTTCTCGTCTGGACTTTTCTCCATTTATAGTATAATAACCGGCTCTTCTCTCTTTTCTCGATCTTCGCCAAGATAAGACCATACATGCTAATCGAATGTGACTCGACTGAAAATTTCCGTAAAATGCGAAGTCGTTCCGATGATATTTTTCTCTCTTCTTTTGTATTTTTTTTTTTTTCTTTCTTTTTTTTCTTCTTTTTTTTTTTTTCTTCTTTTTTTTCTGTCGACACGAATAGAACTCGCCAATACATTCTTCTCTTACCATAAGCTTGTCTCTTCCTCTTAAGCATTTTTGCACGAGGCTACTTTATATGTAAAAATTTTGTCTGATTTTAATTATTGATCTTATTATACCTATACACTTTCTCACTCTATCTCTCTCTCTCTCTCTCTCTCTCTCTCTCTCTCTCTCTCTCTTTCTTCCCCTCTCTTTCTTTTTTTTTTTCTCTTTATCTACGGTGAACGTTTCACACTCGAAAACAATTTCCGCAAGTCTTCAAGAATAAATAGGAACTTGCCTGAGGCTTGCTAATGCGGAGTAGCATCGTAAGAAGATATGTAAATGCACACTGCAATTTGTCCTCGAACACGGTTACTCTATTCTATTTTCTCTTCCTCTTTTAAAGAGAAAGAGAGAGAGAGAGAGAGAGAGAGAGAGAGAGAGATAGAGTACAAGTACTTGCTGAGTATACAAAGCAACGAGATGCTTCTACAGCTTACGTTCGCTCGTACTTTCTTTTTTTCTTTACTATCGACCTCTAAGGAATGACGGAAATTGTTTGCTAATTAGGGATACGAAAGAGAGAAAATAAAAAGAACATTTTCAAAAAGATCTTCAAAGGAGAAAGGGATGAAATACGAAAAAGGAAGTTACACATGGCGAATAGAGAATAAGATGATTGAATAGGATGACAGTTCGTTACCACCAGCTGGCACCTAACTCCCTTATGGCGAAGATCTATCCTTTACATCGATCCTCCTCGATTTCTACTTCTCTATCAGACCCATGCCGCGCCGTACCGACGATGGAAAATGATCGGACGATTCGTACGTGAACGAACTGTCGAGTCATCTGAAAATAACGATGTTTCCTTGGGGAAGTCGATACCTTTAAAGCTAAGAAGAACTTTCATAGAATATCTTCTGAAAACGTCGTCGTTTCAAACGACGACATTTGTTGTATGTATGGAAGAAGAATTTTTTAATTTTACAAAAATATATTCGAAGAACCATTTAAAAGAATTAAACTTGAACAGAACAATTTCTCAAAACTTTTGAAAACGAATCAAACAATCGGGTTTATTAAGATCGTAAAGTAAATCGGGATAAACGTGAAGAGAAGTAAAAGTTAAGTAAGAAGAAGAAGAAGAAGAAGAAGAAGAAGAAGAAGAAGAAGAAGAAGAAGAAGAAGTAGAAGCGAAATGAAGAGAAAGGTGGGAGGAGAAAGGGAGTAAGTAAGGAACGAGATGGAACGAGGTGGACCGCCAGGAAGGTGACCTCTCGGTTGACCCAAGACGCCTCCGCAACGACGACCTTAAGCATCGTCGTGGTGGTTACGGTCGCCCGATTGCCAGCCCCGAGAAGCCGCTCCCGGATTTATTTAATTAGTCCTCGGGCTACTACCGTGCCTCGTCAACGTGTCTGTCCAATTGTTGTTCCTCTCCTTTTCCTCCTCCTCCTCCTCCTCCTCCTCCTTCTTCTTCTTCTCCTCCTCCGTTTCATCCGTACCATCACCCTTAACCATCCTCCTTACATTCGTACGTCCTTACGTTACCTCTTTTCCTCTTCGTCTCTCTCTCTCTCTCTCTCTCTCTCTCTCTCTCTCTCTTTCTCTCTCTCACCCACTCGAATTAACGCTCGGGTCCATTCCTCTCGTCCTTCTCTTATAGCTTTGTAAAGGCATACATATATATATATATATATATATATATATATATATATATATATGTATGTATATATGTATGTACACAAGTATGTGTGACTACGTATAGTGATACAATGAAACCGAGGCTGGAGCTCGTCTCGCGCACGTACGTGCGGGTATACCGATGCTAATTAAACGGAACACAGACCCTAGATATTTATCCCACGCTTGGCGACGTCCTGCCGCCCTCTGTGGGCACCCGGTATCATTCTCTTCCCTCCATCTTCTCCTTCTCCTTCTCCTCCTCATGTTTCTTCTTCTTCTTCGTCTTTCTCTTTCTTTCTCTTTCTCTTTCTCTTTCTCTTTCTCTCTCTCTCTCCCTCTCTCTCTTTCTTTCTCTTACTTACTCTTCAGTCACGAAGCTCGATGAATGCGAATAGAAATGGAGCGTACTCGAGTAGTCTGTCCTGTCTTGAATGTTGAATTTAACATTCTGCACGTTTGCGCATTTTGATTTAGTGCGCAAGAGAAAAAAAAAAAAGAAAAAAGAAAAAAAGAAGCGATAAGAAAACATAATGTTAAATAGAATTAAATATTATTACTTAGAGTTAGAAATGATACTATATATATATATAATATAATCGAGTTAAAAAGATAAGTAAATTTGTGATCAAATATTCTCAAACTGTGGTCTCCATTGTAAAAGAAGAGAAAGAGGGGACAGTTTTTAAAAATCCCTTTCGGCTCTTTCGATACCCTTTCTCTCGATACAAACAAATACTTATTTGTTAAAAAGGGAGTAAAAAGATATTGGAGATACTACCTGCTGCTCGATATATTTTTTCACATATTTGGTCATCGACGTGGACTGTCGCTTTAATTCTGGAAAAGACTCAACCCCAAAAGAAAGGAAGAAAAAAAAGAGATAGATAGTGAGAGAGAGAGAGAGAGAGAGAGAGAGAGAAAAAAGAAAGAAGAACCGCCTTTAGTGAAGATGCAAATATTCCGTGCGCAGCCAATCGTCGAGCAAACTCATTGTATGCGTTCTCGAGACACTCTCACCCGACATATTTCTCTTCGTTTACCCTTTTACTCACCCCCTGTTCCCTTCTCTTCCTCTCTCTCACTCTCTCTCTCTCTCTCTCTCTCTCTCTCTCTCTTTCTTTAGGCGAGTACGACTAATGCTAACTATGCTAAGGGCCGCGGGACGAGAATGTTCCTCGTTACCCAGATGCCCAACCCTCTCCCTTCTCTCCCCCACTCCTCTCTCCCGATCCCCGTTCGTAGTCCTTCCGTAATCGGGATATAAATCTCGATTAGCGTGGTGCTACCCCAGCTACCTTCCGCCACATATTTCGGGTCGGAACAAAGTTTTTCAGCTGCATAATGTAACCGGCCGAACGTTTATTTACTACCTTGACTACTATCGACGATAATATCCCACGCTATTGGATGGAAAGTAAGTAAATACATGCGTCAAGAAACTCTATATTAAACATTGACTTGGTCCAATCGATTATGTTTCCTCTCTCTCTCTCTCTCTCTCTCTCTCTCTCTCTTTCTCTCTCTCTCTCTCTCTATGTATTTTTATTTTCAATGAAAATAAAATAAGAGAAAATATTTAGCTTGGAATTATATTTATTGGAAAGTGAAAAAAAAGGAAGGAAAGAAAGAAAGAGAAAAAGAAAAAAAAAAAGAAAAAGGAAAAAGGAATTATTAAGAAAAATAAAAGAATATTATATGTATCAATTTCCAATGGTTAATTAAAAAGGAAGAATGATTTGCTATTAATGTTAAAGAGAAAAATCCTTTGATCCTGTTATCGTATATCGATAGATCGAAACTAGGTCGATGACATTGGTAATTGCTAATCAATCTCGAAGGCACGCTTAACGGTTAAACCTCACCATTCTACCAAAGCTTTTTTTTTCTTTTTTTTTTTTTTTTTTTTTCTTTGATCAGATTTAACGCCTCTTGACGTTGCAAAATGCAACGAGTATACTCATTGCAATCGGTGTATTGTATTACCATTACCATTTTAACTCATGCTAATGCTCCCGCGCGTTGGTAGCTCCATGCAAATGTTTCCCCATGTTATTCTCTCTTTCTCCCTTCTATCTTTCCCTTTCTCTCTCTCTCTCTCTCTCTCTCTTTCTCTCTTTCTCTCTTTCTCTCTCTTCTTCTCTTTCTTTCTCTCTTCGCTTTCACCCGCCATCATCGATGTAAACCATGCGAGCTCGTTGCATTCGAGGAAGGTGGAACGTTGTATTCATCAAGCCGAATGATTTGAAAAATTTCAAGGACCTTCCTTTCTTTCGAGGTCTTTAGCACTGTGACGTCTGTGAT
>NC_062198.1:3653008-3670508 GCF_912470025.1 Vespa velutina | reverse complement strand
GGAGAAAGGAGAAGGAAGAAGAAGAAAAAGGAGAAGAAGAAGAAGAAGAAGAAGAAGAAGAGAGATGGAGAATTTGAGACTGGTAGAAAAGAGGAGAGAGACAGCGATACTTTGACTTCAGACGGACAGAAAGGAGAGGAAGAGTGCTCGCGGGTATGCATATGTGGGTGTGTGTTAGTACTCCGAGTATGTGCACGTAAGAGAAAGAGAGAGAGAGAGAGAGAGGAAGATTCTGGTTTCTTACGAGTAGAAAAAGGACACTATATCCTTCTCCGTTTTCGAATCGCAAAAGGCTTCACCACCCTGTAGATTCTTCCTCGTCGTTCACTCCGCGTTTGCGAGGCACGTTTCTCTCTGTCTTTCTCTTTCTCTTTCTTTCTCTCTTTCGGCACCCTTACGGTAAGTGTATATACGTATTATGCAAAGTGGGTAACCGTAGGTGGCCTAGCGCGGCGTGTAATTAATACCGATGCTCTCCTTCTCTCTTCTGTCTCATTCTCTCGGTCTTCTTTCCTTCTCGTAAGTCAAGAAAGGAAAAAGAGAGAGAGAGAGAAAGAGAGAGAGAGAAGTATGTAATGTGCAAAGAGCCAGAGAGAAAGAGAGAGTGGAGGAATATCGAATTAATGCGACGACCGTGACCTCATCGCGGTAATTATCCGACGGGCTCTCGACTCGGCACTCTCGTTCGGGACGTCCGGGACTCTCGGAGGTCCGACGTTGAATGTGTGCAAGCACGCTCCAAGCAAACTCTCGCGACATTCGTTACGTCGTTAGGTTGACTCACGATGCTCTCGAAAAAAAAAAAAGTCACCTGAGAAAAGGATATATCCACATACGAAATTCTTGGTTATCTCGCTCTTCCTCCTTTTCCCATTCAATTAACTCAATCTCTATCTTTCTCTTTCTTTTTTCTTTCCTTTTTCTTTTTTATTTTCCTTTTCTTTTCTTTTATTCCGTTTTCTTTATTTCTCTCTCTCTCTCTCTCTTCTTTTGTTCGATGAATAACAAATACGTATGACAAATCGAATGAGAAGGATCTATTAAAATTTTTAATTTTTATTCAAAAACAAAGAAAATAAGTTTTTTAAATCACGACAATAATAATGATAGAAAATTAATACCGATTTCAGAGAAGGGAGGCACGTGTCAAAGGTCAAGGAGGTATCGCCGTTCGAAGGTGAAAGTCGATAGGTAGTGCGCGTGCCTCAACTCTAAATAAATCCGTCAAAGGAGGAAGAGGTTGGCGGAGAAGGTACGGTAGCCCTCCCGGAGCGGTTCTAACGGTATACTACTCGTGGACACGATGGAATTCTCTCAATGATTCGCGAGCGTCGACACCCACGCTCCATGCGTTCGCCACGCGCTAAGGCTCGCGAGTCTTGTGCAATCTTAACGACGTGGTGCATACCTTCGTGGTTTCTCAATGTGGTGTACGTTGACTCCGTAAGGCCGTTAAGCACCTAGACGAACCATAAAATGCGATCTTTGCGACTACATCGAAAAGCTCCACTACACTGTTTCGGATTCATCGGATAACCCTAGACCCTTTTTCCTATATGGGCAAATACTATATGTATATATATATATATATACTCTTTTTTTTTCCTTACAAACCTTACGGTGATTTCTTTAAAAAGGATCTTGTAAAGTGAATATTTGAAATTCTATAAAATTGAATAGTCCATATATATTGGATTTAATTATGAAGATAAATGATCGTAGATCATCTTACTGATTATTTTACTGATTTACGTAAGACTCCTATCAAACCCAATTGTACGTCTAACGATTGATAAAATCAGAAGCGAGCCGTGTCGTATTGTGAATATCTCTTAAGTAGCCATAGTCATCCAATGAGACGAAAAGTCGAATAGCTTCGAATTATTCGAGCATAACTCTCTTGAAGTTTCTTGACAATAAAAAAAAAATAGATAGTGATGTCCGATGATGATGATGATGATCCAACTCGCTTAAAACCCACGATACGTTGTAAGGTGTCAAAGAATGCGATTGGCGTAGTGCGATAGGTGACTATGCTTGTAAATGCCAGATGGTCTATCTCTCTCTCTCTCTCTCTCTCTCTCTCTTTCTCTTGAAATGGAAACTTAGGAAGTAGCTAACTGTATTTCTAATATACACACGTGTACAGAATGTTCGACTTATACTTTTCTCATCACAGATAAAAAGAAAAAAGAAAGAGAAAAAGAAAGTGATATACCTAAATGAAATCGTATAATTTTCAATTATTGGATATATTTTATAATAAAGAAAAGGGTCAATCGGTTGACAGCAACCTTCTCATTACCCTTTCTCCGAATAGACGAACGTGAAACAAAAAGTGAGAAAGAAAGAGAAAAAGGAAGAGAGAAAGAAAGAGAGAGAGAGAGAGAGAGAGAGAGAGACCATGGGAAGGTTTCAAGCAAGGTAGAGCAAAAGAGAAAGAAAGAGAACTGGAAGACCGAAACTGGCATTAGGATGCGCGGGCGTTCACGTATCCCGTTTCAAGATGGAGATAGTCTCGGTGTCTCGTCCCGAAACATTGAGAGAACGGGAAGAAGGAAAAGAGATAGGTAGAAAGAAGAGAGAGAGAGAGAGAGAGAGAGAGAGAGAGAAAGAGGAGATGGCTAGAACCTTTCTCGAGCACCGACACGTGGAAGAAGAAGCCCTCTTCGCGGCCCTTGAAGCGCACATTTATCACCCTCTATTGTTGCGAGGCCAAACATCCGGCCTCTCTCTGGCCACGTACCGACTTGCTTCTTTACCCCCACTCCTTAGCCCTTCCTCCGTAACTCAGAAGAATTGAGATTCGCAGGAGCAAGTCGGCAAATCCTTTTACCCTGAGATAGTAGGATACTACGAAACGAAACGAAACGAAATCCTAAGTGATCCAGTATCTTATACTTTTGTCAAATAAAAATTTTTCAACTATTACTTTTAACAGTCTCTCGGATGTCTTTCTGATAACGATCAAATTTTTATCAATCCGTTTGAAATTCATATTGATAATATATATATATATATATATATATATATATATATATATATATATATATATACATCTATGAAAATTTATGTCATCGATGAAAAATTCTTTTTAAAATCCACGAGGTTGTTTACTTATCAATGAATGATATTTATTACATTATCGTGACGTACTCGACTATAGACGAACGCGAATAGCAGTATTTCGGAGAATAGTTTCCTTCTTGAGTACTCCAAAGCTTAGAAACGATATTATTAAATGGGAAGATCTCGAATCATCTCTCGCGGGAAATCAAACCCTACCAAACTCTAATCCTCCATTCATCGTAGTCGAAGAGATGCTTCGTTCGCGTCATTTTTCCCATTAACCCATTCATTACACGAACCCGTTGCTATTGTCCTATCCAACCCCATAGTTTGCACTAAGGCTATGATCGGGATACAATTTCGCTTAAGCAAAGTTTCCACCCTCTCGCCCCCATCTAATTTTCCATTATGCGTCTTATCGTATCTCGTTTTCTCTTTTATCTCTCTTTCACTCTCCTTATACTTTTGAAATAACCTCGTTCGGAATACATATAAGTCTCGACGTAAGGATCTAACAACGAAACATCACGATCATCATCCTCAACTTCCGTTATTTCTATCGGAATGCATTGCATATTTAATGGTATATCTTTTATTTTTCTTCTTCTTTCTCGTTTCTTTTTTCTTCTTTTTTTTTCTTCTTCTTCTTCTTTCAAATAATCCTTCGAACGCTTCTTTTTACATGGCCAGTATCCATCAAAGATAACAAAAATGAGATCAATTATAACAATACCTGAACTTTCTCATGATCTAAATATCAATAGTAAGGTGCAATATCGAGGTATTAACGGAAGATATAAATACAGGAAGTCAATAAGCCGAGAGATTCTTTGGTGAAGAAAGAAATCGTTCAACAGTCTGACGTTCGAGCTTTCTCGAGATCCCGATTCCGAAGAAGAAGAAGAAGAAGAAGAAGAAGAAGAAGAAGAAGAAGGAAAGAAGAAGAGATGAAGAAGAAGGAGAGGCGTGCTAGTACGGGGGCTGGGATTTTTTTCGAATGGAACGCGAAGAATCGCCTTATAAGTCTTCTCAGAGTCCGAAAAAAAGGGAGGAGGAAGAAGACGAACGGAGGAAGGCAGTAGCAGCGGCAGAATTGTAGAAGAAGAAGAAGAAGAAGAAGAAGAAGAAGAAGAGGATGAGGATGAGGATGTCGAAAAGAAGGGAGGAGGACGGTGGGAGAGGGGGTGGTAACAAAAAAAGGACGCGCGACTGTCCGACCGATTCTCTCTCTCTCTCTCTCTCTCTCTCTCTCTCCCTCAGCTCCTACTTCTTCCTCCACTTTTACTCCTTCCATCTTAACCATTGGCTGCTCCCGAAACGGAGGGCCGAAAGAGAAGGCATACTTACCTTCCTCCATATTGTAAAGGACGAACGAACGAAGTAAGGAGGAAGAGAAAATCGTGGAAAAAGAGAATAATTGATTGAAAGAACTCTTCCCTCTAGTTAAAGCATCCCTCTCTCTCTCTCTCTCTCTCTCTCTCTCTCAAAGGAGGAGATAGCTGAGATATCGGTTATCAATTAACGAGGCCATACAAAACCCCAAAATACATTGGTCTTCGTCACGAGGGAACCGGCACTTGTAATTTAGGGAGAGACATGGCTGTCGTGAAAAGAGAAAGAGGAGGAAAAGAAGACGAAGACGAAGACGAAGACGAAGAAGAAGAAGAAGAGGGGAGGTATAAGGAGGGTCCAGAAGGAATGGCAAGGATCCGAGACAGCTGAAAGCGGCTCCCATATCGACGAAACAAATGCAAAGCGGAGATCGCGGCACCGCCTTAAAGTATCTACCGTTTCGTCTGTTTGGGGTAGAGAAAGTGGTGGTGGTGAAGGAGGAGGAAAAGGTAGAGAGATGGAGGAGAAGAAGGAACGAAATCGAAGCACTCTTGATTCCTCAGGGTGAGAGACAAAGACTCCTTCGCGTGGTATCTACGTACCCATAATTCTTTCAAAAGGACACAGGGACCACGCTCTTGAGACCGATCATTGCGTTCCTTGTAAAGTGTCATCCTGGACCACTGCTGGATAAAGGATACCGCGAGTAGAAGGTAGAAGGACCATGAGGGAGAATCTCGAACGTTGGAACCCCGAAACTAATGCCCGCTAACGCTTTATGTCAACGGAATTGGACCCCGATTCTCTTTCTCTCTCTACGTAGGCAGAACTTGACTTTGTAAGATCGCCTATCGCAAAGGAGACGGAGAGATTTATCGATTTGAGCAAATGAAAGAAAGAAGAAGAGTCGAGGGAAAGAAAGAAGTAAGAAAAAAAAAAAGAAAAAGAAAAAAGAAAATGCTTTTTTTTTTTTTTTTTTTTTTTTTTTAAAGAAAAAATTAAGAAAAAAATAAGAGTATTTCTCTCTCGTATAAAAGGATTGGATTAAATTAGCTCAGGTTTAAATATACCTGTGGAATGTTTTTTTTTTTTTTTTTTTACTTACAGAACCGAAGACGATCCTAGTAGATGTGTCTAAACTCTGTGTGTCTATGTAGTCTCTTATATGAATCTTATTATTACCTGAAATGAAAAAAATAATACAATGTTAATACGACGATATAATATTATTTTATAATGTAATTAATCAAAACGATAATACTATTTGTTACAGGTTTAATATTTAAATTTGACGATATTGCTTTTCTTTATCTTCTTTATTTTCTTTTTTTTTCTTTTTTTTTTTTTTCTAACTATCGCGATAACAATTATCGTTCTGTTAGAACGAAAATGAGAAACGTAACAACCTTTACCAAAAGGCAAGACTTCCCCCGTATTTATACAAATTATCGGCCGCGATGCGTTTTATAAGTTTAAGACAGGTCAGTCAGGGGTCTTTCTTCCCTCTCCGCTTGAGCTTCTTCTCTGGCTAATACCGGTTCTCTAGAGTTAATCGCATAAATTACAATTATTACGGCCATTATTCTCTTTTGGTATTCGAAGGCGGCGAGCCGACCGCAGCGTAACTCCTACTCGACGATGAGGTCGTAATATAAGGGTATTCGAGCTACAGGGAGAAAAAATGTAATTACCGAATCGTATTAAACGATGACTCTATGACTTCCGTCGAAGGATTCGTACCTTCTCCGACAGCTCAGTCACTTTAACTCTCTATAATGTCATATAACTTTGTACTCACTCGTATATTTGTATCTTACAAATCGTATTTCATATTGTCCCAACGAAATTAATTGTTAGCTCATATCCTAAAAGTTAATGTTCCTTAAATACAAGTATAAGACGGTGTTACGATACGAGTATCAAATAATATAATATTTCTTTTTTTTTTCCCTTTAATCTTCTTTCTTTTTCTTTTTTTTCTTTTTTTTTTTTTTTTTTTTTTGACATTAAATTGAAATAATTGTGTCGTATAAGAATTTCAATTCTATACGATTTTTAACAATTTCATCCAATGAATTACTTAAATTTCATAATCTATGAATACTATTAGTAAAGTATTAGATATTTGCAAGTAAGAAATATCGAATAAAAAGGAAGGATGAAAAGAAGAAAGGAAGAAAGAATGAAATAAGCTCTAAGAAAAGAAAGATATGGCGATTCTCACGAGGCAAGATTTCTCGCGCAATAAAAGCCGCCTTGTCCAATGTCTCGAAGAGATCGCAACGAGCTCGACGACGAAGAATTCTACGAATACTCGCGATACTCTCATGGCCGGCAGGAAGAAGGCGGCGATTCGATCGAAGAGGAACTTTTAGAGGACCGGCAGACTCCCCTTCGCGAATCCCTCTTTGAATCCCAACAAGACGGAGACACGCGGAGATTCTCTTTCTCTCTCTCTCTCTCTCTTTTTCTTGCACGTACGCAAGGAAAGTGCGATTCGCGCAAAAGACGAAGAAGGAAGAGAAAGAGAAGGAAAATAAAGAATCCTTCTCCCGGTTTCTCCCTCCTTCCCAAATCTCTTTCTCGTTTCTAGTACCTACGTACACTTTCTTGAACGATGATTCTTCGATGGGTGCGTACGTACACACATACACACACACACACACACACACACACGTGTGCACATACATATACATATAAACGAAAATACTCGTACATACTCGAGTCGAACGTTGGCCAAGTCCGCGATGGTGATATTTACGGTCCGATAGAATCAGCCCCCGTAAGAGACGTGGACGAGGACAGAGAAAAGGAGGATGAGGACGAGGATGAGGAGAAAAGGAGAAGAAGGCCTCCGGAGAATCGGAGGAGGGACCGGCTTTCGCGGTGTCCGAACCGTGTGTGTGCTCTGCGCCTTTTTTTGCGGCTTCAATTTGAATTGAAAAAGGCTGTGGACACGAGGACAATAGGTTGCGCCGCCGAGAACCCCCTCTCTCCCTTTCTCTCTCTTTTTCTCTACCATCTTTCAAAGCCAACTCCCGCTCCTCTACTTCTTCTTCTTCTTCTTCTTCGTCTTCTTCTTCTTCTTCTTCTTCTTCTTCTTCTTCTTCTTCCTCTTTCGATTCTACTTCTCGGTTCGATGACGACAACGACGAGGACGCAGTAGGTGCAGTCCTACCTGTTCCTTCCACCATCGTCATTCTACCGTCCTTCTCTCCCATTCTATATGTATAAGTATGTGAATATATATATATATATATATATATATATATATATATATCGATTTCCTTTACTCTCTAGATTTTCTTTCTCCTTCTCTCTTTTGCTCCAAAGATTCATATTGGTGAGTTTGTGAAGCCATTGATTCCTTTTAAATACACTCGAGCTAAGTATTATCACGTTACTGACAAAATAGGAGTCTTTTTCGATATGTTTTTATAACCCTCACAAAAATCGATAATACATACACCTCGTATTTGAATATATATATATATATATATATAAAGAAGCATTGACGTTTGTCATTGTATATTTCTGATCTTAGATAATAAATATCATTCATTCTTTTTTCCCTTTCTCCTCTCCATAAAAAAAAAAGAAAAAAAAAAAAAAAAAAAAAAAAAAACGATCAAAAGGACAAGGAGAATCATAGAATCAGATATTACGTATGCACAACCGAAACCGCAGAAAGCAGGTTAACTCTGCCTACTGCTTTGCCTTCTCTTTATTCATCTTCTTTCTTATTCTTCTTCTTTTTCTTCGAGTTCTTCCTTCCAACGTCGTTTCTCTCTCTATCTCTCTCTCTCTCTCCCCACCATCTTTATCTACCTTCGTATCCAGTTTAACCTTTGAATCCGACCGGCTGGCTTCCGAATACCGATCGAGCTGACTTAGCCGAGACCGAAGAACTCAGGATAGCTGCCTCTTTCTTTTCTTCTTAATTTCTTGAAGAGTGCCGGAACGATTAGCTTCGAAATTACCAACGGTGATCTTAATCTTTCTTTCTTTCTCTCTCTCTCTCTCTCTCTCTCTCTCTCTCTCTGTCTCTCTCTTTCTCTCTCTTTCCCTCTCTTTCTTTCGAAGAAAACCTCAACGTTATCTTCTGCATGCCTTAAAAAATACGATCGAATCGATCGTAAGAATCATTCGTAAGTTAACGAAATGAAAAAAAAAAAGGAAAAAAAGAAAAAAAAATAAAGAAAAGAAGAGAAAGAAGAGAAAGAAAGAAAGAAAGAAAGAAAGAAAGAAAGAAAGAAGGAAAGAAAGAAGGAAGGAAAGAAAGAATGAAAGAAAGAGAGAAAAAAAGAAGAAGAAGAAGAAGAAGAAGAAAAAAAAAAAAGAAATTTGTTGAAATTCGCTTTGGAAAGAGATTCGATCTCAAGGATGGAAGGAAAGTTCATTGACCTAAGAGAATCTCCCTTGTAAGGCACGCTCGATTCTTCACCTTAATCCTCCTTCTCCTCTCCTTCCAATTTCCGCCATGGAAACGTCCCTCGCATCGAACGCGTACACGTTCTCGCAGCATCACGAAACGCGGCCCAATCTTCGGTGGATCGTTCGCGAGGAGTCCCAGTCATTAAGCATTCGGCGAAGCGCGTCGGATCGAACTCGTTCGGGGCGAAAAGCGCATCGCGAAAGCCACTTCGATTCTTCGACCTTCTCCCCTTCCTCTACCTCGTCATCGTGAACGGGTAATCGATGCAACATTCGCAAGCGCATCCAGAGTAAGTACTTAAAATAACGACTTTTAAGGGCGACTTTAAAGCGAGCGGACACGGGGCTAAGTCGTTCCGACACGCTGCCGAGCGATTTTATTGCTAATAGGAATCCGATGGAGTCCAACGATGTAATTTCCTTCTCTTAACGATCTCTCTCACTTTCTCTCTCTCTCTCTCTCTCTCTCTCTCTCTCTCTCTCTCTCTTTCTCTCTCTATCTTTTTCTCTTTCTATTTCTCTCTCTCTCTCTCTCTCTCTCTCTCTCTATCTCTTTTGTTCTTTTTCCTGCTCGTATTTCTTTACGTAGTCATCGCATGCCGATCGTGACTTTTACTCGAGAACCTATTCTATTATTCTATCCTTTTCTTCTCCAAGATAGTTCGTAAGGGTAAACGAACGATTCGTATGAGAAGAGAGATATCTCTCGTTCTCGTAAAATTCGCAACCACGAAATCTTATCGCGTAAACGTCTTGACTACGTGACAGTGCCGATAAGAACCGTACACGATCATTTAAATTCCATCCGTCTTACCCTGTGGGGCTGGTTATAGAGACATTGAGATTTTTTTCTTTCTTTCTTTCTTTCTTTCTTTCTTTCTTTCTTTTTTTTTGTTTCTTTTTCCTTTTCGTTTCTTTTTTTCTTTTTTTTTTTTTTTTTTTTTTTTCCTTAAATTCAACGCTCAAGAAAAAATGGAATAATAAAGAGTTCTTGAGAAGATGAAGAAAGCCGCTCGAGACTTCCGTTTGTTTAAAGAAAAAAAAAAAAAGAAGAAGAAGGAAAAAAAGAAGAAAGAGAAGAAAAAATATGAAGAGAAAGAGAAACCGAAAGAATTTAGAAGAGGTCGGGCAATTCGTGCTCGCGACCTTTCTTCCTTCTTTTCTTCCCTTTTTTGACCTTCTTTTCCACTGGGACATCAAGCAGAATGAGAAAAAGAGAGAGAGAGAGAGAGAGAGAGAGAGAGAGAGAGAGAGAGAGAAAGAGAGTTAGTCATAAAAAGAGACTTCACGGCAAATACGTCGTGCGTAAGATATCTCCGCGAGGTGCATACGAATCACTTCATTTCTTTCATTCTGGAGCGGAAAATAAAACGTATCTCCTAATCCTGAAGTCGTGGATGGACACCCTCGTAAAGATGGATAACGGATACCATGTATCTCATCATACTACCAGCTCGG
This sequence comes from Vespa velutina, assembly GCF_912470025.1. Classification (NCBI taxonomy): domain Eukaryota; kingdom Metazoa; phylum Arthropoda; class Insecta; order Hymenoptera; family Vespidae; genus Vespa; species Vespa velutina. The sequence continues at coordinate 3,660,215 of NC_062198.1, read as the reverse complement.
ATAACCTTATCTCTCGAGTCAACATTAAAACGACCAATTCTGTTTCTCCTTTTGGTAACATTGAATTTATAATTTTATGAAAGTGTTCTTGCAATCGTGATTTAAATGTAATCCAAGATAATAGATATCTGTGAGTCGTACGTTAATGCAGAAACGAATCGAAGAATACGTTAAGACAATGAATCGATTAATAATTTTTTATTAATGATAAAATCTATGAAAAAAAAAAAAAGAAAAAGGAATCTTTTTCAAATTCTTAACGAGTCCTTTAATTCGATCTAAAAATTTATATTCATCAAACACATGGCATTCATGAGATCTCCCTTTTTGTCGGCACTCAAGTCCGTTCAATTCGAAAACTAATCCATACCGATCGGCTATACTTTTCGATGACCGTTCCTCCCTTCGTTTTTTTTTCTTTTCTTCTTTTTTCCTTTTCTTATCTTCTTTTTTCCTCTTGTTTTCTTTTTTTCTTTTCTTTACGCAGAGCCTTCACGGTGTCAAATTAAGAGGCGTTCTGGCAATATGTAAATTGGCCGTGACTATTTATAAGTTGTGTGTGTAGAGATCGTTAATCATGCTCGAGCACCGCGGGTTCCTATTAACGTCCAGATAAGCGAAGGACCTGATCGGTAATGATCCTAGCATCGACGTAATTTATAGTTTCATTCGAATCGAGTAGACATATTTTTTTATTTTTTATCCTCTTTATTTCTTTTTTTTTTTTTTTTTTTTGTATTTCTCTTTAAATGATCCCGATAGAACTTTAACTAGAAGATCTAGCGAAATAAAAAGTACATTCACGAATCGATTATTACGCTTAAATTTAACGTAATTGAAAAATTAATCCACGATGATCGATGATTGAATGAAATTTCATGATATTGGTGCCGTAGTTCTCTTGTCAATGATCATTGAATACAATGTAATATTTTGGTAAACGTATTCAATGGATAAAGTAGATAGAGAGAGAGAGAGAGAGAGAGAGAGAGAGAAAAAGAGAAAAAAGAAATGAGCTTTTGTCATTGGACGAGAGACAACGTTCAGAATGGACAACGTAAATGGTATACGCGTACACACCGATGTAGTAGACTGTGTGTTACACACGCGAATGAGGATTGCGTGCTTCGAGTCTGAAAACAGAAGCGACTCGACGAGACTGACGGCGAAGTATGCTGGTAAAAGGGCTACTCCGAAGGATGAGACTGGCGGATGCAAGGAAGAAAGGTTGAGAGAAACCAACTGGCCATCGAGGAAAGAAACAAAGAGAGAAAGATAGGTAAAGAGAATGAAAGAAAGAGAGAGAGAAAATGAGTAGCCATGGGCGATGCCTAATCAACATCTGTCTAGTTCTCCGACCTTCTTTCTTCGACCTAGTCCGAGATACCACGTGCTCAAGGCAATAACTATATATCCTAGACGTACCAACGAAAAATATTATCGAGAAAATTTATCACCTTTAATAATTTCTTAAAAATGAAACATTGTGGAAAATCCATGTGGATCAATTATACGAATTATTCGATCGAGGAGATTTAAAAAAAAAAAAAAACAGAAAAGAAAAAAAAAAGGAAAAAAGAAAGAAAAGAAAAGAAAAGAAACGAAACGAACAAAAGCGCCGAAGAAATATCTATCGGATGTTATTTAAAAAAAAAAAAAAAAAAAAAAAAAAAAAGCACACATCAAAAGGAATAGTCTTCTTAAATCAATGTAAAATATCGAGACGTCGATGCATCGGAAGAGTTCATCGGATGCTAGACCAATACCGACGAACTCTTCCAACGAACTCCTCCCTTGTTTCCTTGTTTTCAAAGTGCGTTTCGTCGGACGAACGCCTCTTTGAAGGACGGAAGACGGAATTAAAGTGGCCTAGCTTGGGCTGAATCGTGCGCGGGCCATCACTCGAGGCATGCCAAATCGAATGGAAGTTTCGGCGATCCTGCGGGCGCGTTGGCTTGGCAAAACGGCGTGGATGCGTGCTTAAGGACAGAGCATGAACAGTTGCAACCCGATACCTGATAAATTCGATATCAACGACCTGCCCGTGCCTGGGCCCGCATTTAGGTCGTGCCCATCCCTTTACCCATCTCTCTCTCTCTCTCTCTCTCTCTCTCTCTCTCTCTCTTTCTTTCGTTCTTTCTTTCTCTTGCTCTCGCTCTCTCTCTTTCTCTAACTTTATTCTCACTTCGTCTCGCTTTCACGAGTCTCCAAAGAAAGGGACAGAATGATCGAGAGGAAAGGAAAGGAAGTAAAGGAACGGGACGATCGCTCTTGCCGTCTTTATCTCACGTTGCAAACCGGGCTGCCTTTTTTACAACCGAGTCGACCGTGAGGAGTGTGTTTGGCTGAAATTTCAGCGGGCCCACCTCCCTCTTTTCTTTTCCTTCTTACTCCACCTCTAATACTACTACTACTACTACTACTATTACTACTACTACTATTACTACTACTATTTGTTCTTCTTATTCTTACTCTTCTTTCTCTTTCTCTTTCTTTTCTTTTCGTGAATCCTTCCTTCTCATTGGCGAAATGGTTCGGTCGAAGGAAAAGATACGGCTCGATGGCGACAATAATAAAAGTGCGAAGGACGAAGAGACAGAGAGAGAGAGAGAGAGAGAGAGAGAGAGAGAGAGAGAGAGAGAGAGAGAGAAAGAACTTAAAAGGATAAGAAGAAAGGGGGGGGGAAGGAAACGCGAGAATGAGATACTCTTCGCACGGACGTTTCGCACCTTTCCACTTACGTTCGTTCCCTTCTCTTTTCTAACTAAGAACGAGGATCCTATTTCATTAGATTTCTTATTTCTTCCTATAAGTTATTTTATTTAAAGAATTCCTTTTTTTTTTTTTTGTTTTCTTTTTTTTTTTTTTCTTTTTTTTTTGTTTCTTGATAAATAATAATTATCTGAGTATCACTTTAAATCATTCGTATTTATCGAAATTGAAAAATTCATCGTAGGATTTCCATCTTTCCGGGTACATAAAGAGAACTAAGTAGGTAGTATAGTGAACCGAAAAGGAAAAAAAGAAAATGGAGAGAGAGCGAGTATGGTAAAAGGTAAACGTACGAACGCGCTTCTCGCCGATGGCAGAAAGGGATGGACGAAGGAGGTCTGCATAAATAACGATTGCCAACGGCGTTGTATATCACGGTGTACCGCGAAGGAACCGCGTGAGTGGTTGCGATCGAGAGAGAGAGAGAGAGAGAGAGAGAGAGAGAAAGAGAGCGCGCGAGCGCGCGCATACTATCGGCAAACAATGTTTCATTCCCCCGTTGGCATTTAGCCGCCGTGGCCGAATATCAAGATCGTCCGTCCCGGTAAATAATCAGATAGCAACCGCCCGAAAATCCTTCGTTGCTCTTCTCGAAAGGCACCGCTCGACGAAATACTCGCGAGGAACGCGATTACTTTCTTTCTTGACTCTCTCTCTCTCTCTCTCTCTCTCTCTCTGTCTCTCTCTGTCTCTCTCTCTCTCTCTTTCTCTCTCGTCTTCGAGAAATCTTACGTGTCTCTCTTTCTGTTCCTTCTCGTTTCGACGACGTCAATCCTTATGTTCGATATTTTCAACGAAAACAAAGATTTAATCGAACAACGATGACAGGTTGAATTGTTTGAATTTAAACGAATAATCGATTTTATCAAGAATAAGAATTATAACATGAATTATATATTAAATCGTAAATTCGTACAATTAGTAAAGATTAATTGATTATTCGTGATTTCATAGAAATTTCACGTAGGTAATTAAGATATTATTAGAAACAGATTAATATATAAATCAAATCTAATTTGTAATGATATAAAGCAAAAAGAAGAAAGAAGGAAAAAAAACAATAGAAAAGAAAAGGAAAAGAAAAAAAAAAGGAAACGGAATAGACAATTTCGTAGAACTGAATGTTAACTCGTCTAAGATTATCAATATGCTTCTTTCGTCGTTAATTTAACGTGATAAGAAAATATAAAGTTGTTTTATATTTGAATGCCCTTTCGCACGTAACAATACGTGTTAAAAATGGCGCTAACGGCGTGACGCGATTACAATTTCCTTCAAATCAATTGAAAACAAAGGAAATAATCCATCACTTTCTACAAATGTCACGTGAAATTTTACACTAGTAATAGCAATTGTCAATGATTTCATGTGACGCGACATTAAAATATATTTTCAACATTAATCCCATCGTTAATGAGATAATAAAACACATTAGAGCAAATATCTTAGACTATCTACGAGCGTATACCTGTATTCACAAATTTCCAAGAACGAACGATCGAAAGAAAGAACGTAACGAAGAAATAAAATAAGATGAAAGAGTTAAAGATAGTCTCGTACTACCTCCATTATTTCTTCTTCTCTTTCTAGATCGAGCTAATCGTCGTAAATCGGCATAGTTAGCGCATTCGCGTTAATTTACCTCCTCGCGATCGTCGAGAAACGAAGAATCCAATGAGACAGCGAGCGAGAGAGAAAAAGAGAGAAAGAGAGAGAGAGAGAGAGAGAGAGAGAGAGAGAGAGAGAGAGAGAGAGGGTGGTACAAAGAAAAAGTAAGAAAAAGGCATCCCTTCGAAGTCGCGAGTCGAGCTTTATCGAACCCGTACGATCTCTGTGCGGGCCGGTAAAGTAAATAAGAGTGCTCGCGGCCCTCTCACGAACTTAACCTAAACCGCTAACCCTACTCGCACGCGCACAAGAAAAAGAAAGAGAGAGAGAGAGAGAGAGAAAGAGAGAGAGAGAAAGAGAGCGGAAGAAAGGGCGACGATGTTCGGTGAAGGGCGAAGCGAGGAAAAGGCTGGCGAAGGTAATAAACGCGCGTGGGCGAGGATCCTCGAAATTTTATAGTAAATCCTGGGGCTGTTTACCCGTCGGATGCCAATTTAAATTCCTTTAACGCACTGGCTCCTCTTAGCTTTGCACTTTCTTACCGGTAAACCATCGAAATTCTTCAAAGTACGAACAAGTACTTTTTCGTTAGAATAATGGGAATGATCCGATCGGATGGTCAAGGCATGCTATTGAAATAACTTTAATTACGTAAATTAACAAAGCATAGCTCGTAAATAACAAAGGTAAAAGGATTTTAATGGGAATCATTTAAAATAATCCTTCTAAATAAAATCTATTTCTTATTGAAATTGACGGTAACGTAAGTAACCGTTGTTGTTAACGTTCATTCGGAAGAAGGAAGAACACGATGTTAACCAACCGTTCGTACCCATCGGTCATCCTCACGAATGGATCATGCAAAACACGTCATAACCGCGTTCCTCACATATCACAAGAGTCGGGGGACTTCTCTTAAAAGAACCAGAGAAAGAGAAACAGAGACACGCGTTCACCGTCTTCAACGGGACAAGAGCCGATCATCCATCTCTTCTCTTTCTCTACCTTACCATTCCCTTTCTCTTTCTACGAGCTCGTCAAAGGCTCGTCCTAAGGCCCAACCAACCGCTCGTATTCCATTCTACCTCGTGACAATATTAAATAAATAGCCGCACGCTTCGAGACACGGTAGTCTTTCTCTCTCTCTCTCTCTCTCTCTCTCTCTCTCTCTCACTCTCCCCTTCGGCCTGTCTATAGAGTCGAGGTCACGAAGAGGACGAAGAAGAGAAGGGAAGAGAAGAGAATCGAAAGGAGAAGAGGGAGCCTTCATCCACGGAACGCGGCGGCACGACCAGTTGAGAAATGACAACACGATTGCCGACACTTCCCCTGCCCCACCTCATCGTTCTCTACACTCTTCTTTCTCTCTCTCTCTCTCTCTCTCTCTCTCTCTCTCTCTTTCTCTTTCTCTTTCTCACTTCCCTTCAGCATCCTCCTATAACGCCAGCTTATGTGCACGAGCACCGTACGGCTTATTACGAGCCATAGGAAAGGTGTTCTCCAGAAGAGTCAACCCACTTACCAAGATTGTTTAGTAGAGTTTACGCGTCGATCGCTGACAGGAGGATCGTTCTCCATATTATACACTCGTATCTTCCCCTTCTTTACTCCGGTCTTTTATTACCTCTCACTAACTTTGATTAACCAAAATCAAAGCATCCCCTTAATCGATATATATATATATATATGTGTGTATGTGTGTATTGATATTTTCTTTGCTTAATTTTGGAAATATAATCGATAAGATAATGTAAGACGTCGTTGAAGGTAATCTATGAAAAGATTTACAAAGTTTCTGATTTTATAATCATTTTAATCGAGGATTCGTTTGAATCGATTAGCCTCGGACATAATTGTAAATGGATTACGAAAGATTTCGGTGTACCACTCTTTAAATTTTTACGATACGTTGACAGAGAAAAGAGGATCGGATTAAGAGAGGACAACGTACTTGTGGACGCACCTCTCGTAAGAAAAGAAGAGATTGGATCGTCGCCCACGGCTTCTTCTCCTTTTTCCATAGCGAGAGATATCGATGATATCGATCGAATGTTTTGTATCTTTTGAACATTCCTTTTCTGATCGTGTAACATCGAGACGATCGAGATCCATTAATAAAACTAATTTTTATAATTTAATGGATTCTAATGTCCCGATATAGATTTTATTTATTCTATAAAAATCGATGAAGTGCGAAAAATCGGTTGAGAAACCCTGCCACTTCGAGGAGGGTATTGGTACATTGAAAGAGAAAGAGAGACAGAGACAGACAGAGAGAAAAAAGAGAGAGAGGGAGAGAGAGAGAGAGAGAGAGAGAGAGAAGCGGATGAGTACGAATACGAAAGAAAAAGGGAGAAAGAGAGACGTAGAAGAAGAGGTGGGCCTACGCAGCCTCCTGCGAAGTAATATGCTCTCGCTGTATGAGGTCTTCCAGCTCTCCCCCTTCCTCTCGCCCTTTCTCTCAATCCTCCAGGCCCTTGGAACCCTTTTCAAGCTCGATCGGGCACGTCCCTCCTCTTTGCCATGGCTCCGTCCACAGTTGATCAATGTTTTAATTGTCGTTAATGATTCGAGGATACCTCTAACGCGAGACAGAGGAAGACAAAAAAAAAGGAAGAAGAAAAAAAAGAAAGAAAGAAAGAAAAAGAGAGAGAGAGAGAGAGAGAGAGAAAGAGAGAGAGATAAAGAAAGACGTTAAGAAAAAGAGTGGAAGAACGTTTGCTTAAGCGTCGAAAAATTACCGTAACGATTCTCTCCATTTTGGATCCTCGACTCATTCCTTATCCATGTTCCATTGTGACTCTTTGGACTTTTCTAAAAGCCAAGA
>NC_062198.1:3630508-3648008 GCF_912470025.1 Vespa velutina | reverse complement strand
ATCCAAATGCATTGATTCTTTATAATTATAAATACAAAATGAAACTTTATCTTGTCGCTATACGATCTGTTATATATATATATATATATATATATATATATATATATATATATATATATATTTACTTATTTCAATTTTGTCAACAACGGCTAACTTATCTTTCGTCCTTGATCTGTCATATTGTTAAGTTAATTCAAAAGACGAAAGATAAAATCGCTATATTTTTGACATTAAACGAGGAGGAGTATTATTCTGCCTCCACAAGGTGGCAAGGGGCAAGGAGATAATGGACCTTCGAATGGATCAAAAATTCTCTTTCAGATAATAAAACTTCGTGGAAGGACTAAGGATCCTTTTTTACATAAGCAACGCCTTACGAAAGATTCTTAATTGTAGATAAATAACAAGAAACGCGTGCACGAGGACGTTGAATGATATTGTGAATGAAATTAAGCGACGAGTTGAAAGAGTAAGAAAGAGAGAGAGAGAGAGAGAGAGAGAGAGAGAGAGAAAGTGTCGAGCAGATTCTTTTTCGTCGAGCGAGATAAGAGAATTTATCCTGACTGTCCATCCTACTTCGATGGCACCTTTGTATGCTACACCATGATAATTATGCAGATAAGAATATAAAATTTAAGAATCAAGCTACCGGTCTTTTCACCTCACCTTTTACGTTCGCCTAAATTAAACTAATTCGATGACCATTCTATACATTGTCTATCAATGATAAATATTTTATTTATAGATCTGTGCTATTTTTCTGATCCAAAAAAAAAAAAAAGAAAAAACAAAAAAGTAAAAAAAGGCAATAAAAAGAGACAGAGAGAGAGAGAGAGAGAGAGAGAGAGAGAGAGAAAGAGAAATAAGAAGGAAAAAAGGAACGAGAAGATATCCCAATCTGAAATATATGTATAACGATGTAATTTTCATCCGAACGAGGGAACCTCTTCGCTATCTACGTCAAACCGTTTATCATATCGGAATAAAAGAATAATAAGAAGAAGAGTTCAACGTTGACGTCGTCCAAGGCGCGTAATACGAAAGAAAGAGTATGACGCGACGCATTCCAAGGCTCGGTAGTCGAAGCAGTTCTCTGGCTCTTCGCTATGTAAGAGTAAGAAAGAGAATAAGAAGAGATGAAGGAAGGATCCAACATCCTCGCTTTCCTCTTTTCGTTTCTCTCACTCTCTCACTCTCTCACTCTCTCTCTCCCTCTCTCTCTCGTTCCTTTGCTCCGTCGAAAAAGCCATCCTTCCACGTCGAAGCGTCTCGAAATCCTTCTCGACGCGTTCCGAACTTACGTATAAGTTCGTAAGTTGATATATGTATATATGTATGCATGTATGCACCTATGTATACATATATATATATATATATATATATATATGTATGTATGTATGTATGTATGTATGTATGTATATACGTGTGCGAAAAAGTGAGGGACAGAGAGAAGGTAGATACGGAAGAGAAGAATTATCTGGTATCTTTCCTTCAGCTCGTCCTCTCGTCTTTCGAAGCTCTCGTCAAAGAAAGAGAAAGAGAGAGAAAGAGAGAGAGAGAGAGAGAATCTGACGGAGACTTCGTCGGCAGGGTCGTCGCCAAGAAGAGAGTAGCACACTCGTGTTTCGACGTAGGTGACGCCTCGAACGTATCTCGAACGTCAAGTTTCGATCCGTGAAACGAAGCTTACTCTAGAGAGAGGTATACGTCGATGCCTAAAAGGGAGAGGACTCTCGTCGCCTAACGAGAAGAAACTTTCCTTCTGATACGAACGACGACGACGACGACGACGGCGACGACGACGACGACGACGACGACATTTTCGATGTCGTCTCTCACGAGAGAAACCTCTACTTGCGAGAGCAAATTAGCTACACGGGAAGGAAGTACGTACCCCCTTTCGACATTTCTTTTCGATATTCGCGCCTTCATTCTACCATTTCACTCTTTCCATGTCTTACTTCCATCACCCCTCCCTCTCTACCTCCCTCCCCTCCCTGATCTGTCCCTTCTACCCTCTCTTTCTCTTCCTCTTTTCGCGAGATATTAATCTCTTTGATCTCGTTAAATTTTATCCATCGATTTTAGCGATCAGATCAATAATAAATTTCAGAAATAAAGAGGAATTTTCGAAATCATAAAAATACCGGGTAATTCTATTTAAGGGAGGTTTTTTTCTTTTTTTCTTTTTTTTTCTTTTTTTTCTTTTTTTTTTTTTGTTATTTTCCTCTTCTTTTTCTCTTTAATCACGTTATACGATTATTGTAAAATAATAAATGTTAGATCGACTTTAAAAAAAAAAAAGAAAGAGAGAGAAAAAAAAAAGAAAAAAAGGAAGAATAAATATTATTATATAAAATCATATAAATTAATTATAAAAATCACACTGATCTTATCCGATTCATTATATATCAATGGTAACATTCATATTCATACAATAATAATAAAGAAGAATTATTAATGATTTAAATATTTAACAATTATCACCTATAATAAACTGTACGAAGTTACAATGAAACTCAATGAAGAATTAATCGTGACTTTCTTTTCTTTTTTCGATATAATTCTTCGAAAATTAAAATAGAAAAATGAAATCTCACATTGAAAGCTCTCGTTTCGATCGAAACGTTTGGAACGACGAGAGCGCATCTTCTCCTTTTACTTTTTCTTTTTCTTCTGCTTCTATTTCTTCTTCTGCTTCTTCTTTCTCTTCTTCTTTATCTTCTTCTTCTTCTTCTTCTTCTTCTTCTTCTTCTTCTTTGAGAGGAAGAAACGGTTACGAATTTAGCCGCGTCACGATCCGCGCTCGCGCATTTACCGCGCTTCAAAAGATTTATCGTCGTCGCGCGTGCGTCCGAGCGCTGGATTCCTCCGGAATCTCTTTCTCTCTCTCTCTCTTTCTCTTTCTTTCTCTCTCCCACCCTCCTTCGAAACATAGATAATTATCTTAGGAGAGTCCTATAGCGTGCTTTATGCTGGAACGCGTTTCTTGCTCGAAAGCAGCTCTCCACGGATGCCATTATTCCGTGCTCGCGCGTTTCCTACGACGATTCGTTGCTTTTGCATGTGAATACCGAGAAGAAGAAGAAGAAGAAGAAGAAGAAGAAGAAGAAGAAGAAGAAGTAGAAGAAGAAGGAGAAGATGGGCGAAGGAGGAAGAGGTATATACAGTCCTTCTATCTTTTTCCCTAACTTCTTCCTCTTCTTCTCTTTTCTTTCTCGGGGTGCGTCCAAGTACATATACGCGACTTATTCGCGTAATAAAGCGAAATCCCACGCTTACGACGAACCTTTTGCTCGACTATGAATAGTCGACGTAGCGATATTAAATGTTGACGGCTACTTGAAGAAAAAAGAGACATCTTCTATATTATTTATACAATAAAAGTTTGTAGAAGATAAATATATATATATATATATATATGTATGTTTTTAATTCTATTATATATGTACTTGCTTTGGTATTCAAAGGACAATATTATTAACAAAAATGATTCGTTCATTTCGATATTTATTTTAACATTTATTTTTATTAAAAGTTTCAAGATTTATTTATTTTATATTTATCTATATCGATAGATCATTACGATAAAATGAATTGTCTCAAAATGGAACCTCTCGTTTTATCCCATTCTCTTTCAAATTCCCGTTAACTTCAGGAAATCCAACAACGAGATCGCAATCGGTAAGAGAAGTCAAAGCTAAGGGCGCCTCGTGACAGAAGAGGAGAACCTTCTCTTTCCTTTGTTATGCTTTAACAAAATTACCGGTTCCAGTCCATCAAAAGGAAAGAGAAACGTTGAATGGTTGTGCAAAAGGAAGAAAAAGGAAAAAGAAAACAAAAAGAAAGAAAGAGAAAAAGAGAGGGAGTGAGAGAGAGAGAGAGAGAGAAAGAGAGAGAAAGAAAGAGAGGGCAGAGGCGCCTAAGCGGATCCTTGAATTATTGCGTACCGACTTAGCTAGAATATCTCCTTCATCATCCCTTGTCGTATGGGGAGAGAACGTTAACCATAACGAAGTCTTAAGAATAAGAGAAAGAGAGAAAGAATCTCTTGGTGCTCTGACGGACGGACGCAGTTAATAATTCGTCCTGAGCTCTCGTGTAACTGCGAGTTGCTGCCGGTGGATGTTGCCTTCGTGCCCGGAAATTCAAGAGAAGCTTCGTGAAGATGGAAAAAAAAAGGTAGAAGCCCCGATCGTATCTCTTGAAGAAACATTAACGGTATATACCCTATCTTACCCTCTTATTCTTTTCTTTCATAGTTAACAACGAACGTAGAAAGATACACATAGAATTTCAAATTTGACTATTTCCGTGTACCTGAGAGACTATTTTATCTTTTACGATTCTAAAAATTATTTTAAATAATTCCTTGGCATTATGTTGCCTTCATTCATATCGTAATTATTAAAATATGCCAATTTTCTTTGACAGAAATATATGCATACACACACACACACACATATATATATATATATGTATATGTATATATTAGTAATAATAAAATATTTTTATAAATTATGTTCATTCGAATAATAAAATCTAAAGGACGATCTGTAATTATCGCCAAAAGAACAAACAAAAAATAAAAAAAAATAAAAAGAAAAGAAAAAATGATCGTTCACGTTCGACATCGTTAAATCGTTTTATCCATCCACATTAGAAAGGAGAAAAGAAAAAAAAAATTAAAAAAAAAAAAAGAAAAAAAAAGGAAGAAGAGAGAAGAAACGTTTCGGATCGAACGCAAACGCAAACGCAAACGCAAACGCAAACGCAAACGCAAACGCAAACGCGTTTCTTCTTCCGCGGTGTATAACGTTACTCGAAGAGTTAATAAAGCTCGAGGTCGAGGCCTGGACCGTGGTTCTCCTCTTCATCTTCGTCTCCTACCTCATTTCCATGTATTCTCCACCCCTTCTTTCTTTCATCTACCAAGACCGACCACAATATTCGTCCTCCTCACATCCCTTTCGTCCTTTCTCTCTCTCTCTCTCTCTCTCTCTCTCTCTCTTTCTCTCTTTCTCTCTATTTTCAAAGTTACTTCTTTCTCCCTTCCTCTTACGATTCTACGAAGAGAGACCGCAGACATCGCGGTCTGGACACCCGCAAATTATTTTCTCTCGAAACTCGTCCGTAGGTATCCAGTACCATCAACGTCCTTTCAAACCCTTCTTTCTCTTTCTTTCTCTCCCTTTTTCTCTCTCTCTCTCTCTCTTTCTCTTTCCTTCTCGCCCTCATCCATTCTTCTTCCTGATTTGACCCAGAGTGCTTACTCGTCCTCCCTTAAAAACCTCTTCTCTCTTTTTCCTTCTACTAATGACTAATTTCTTTTCGTGCTACCACACACAAAGTATATTAGTGTTAAAAATAACTTAATACCGTCTTCTCCCCCCCCCCCCCCACCACCTCCCCAACCACCCATCCCCACCCATCCTGGATATTATTGAAATCAATTAGCCCGAGTATATTATTATAATTCGATGAAATATTTAAATTGTAAATTAATTGATTTCGTTAATTTAATCGCGAAGAAATTCATTAAGCCAATTGAAAAATGCTTTTCAATTTTTTCGAAAGAAAGTGAGAGCGAGGAAGGAAAGAAAGAAAGAAAGGAAAGAAAAGAAAAGAAAAGAAAGGAAAGGAAAAGAGAAGAAAAAAGGGAAAAGAAAGAAAAAGAAGGGGGGGAGGGTGGTAGTGGTGGTGGTGGGGAAAAAAGGAAAAAAGAAATAAAGAGTACGGTGGATCGTACGCTTGGCGCCAGAAAGCCGGCCATTCTCCGGAGAAACGGAAAACGATTTCGTGAAGCCTCTTTCGCTCAACATATTCGTCGATGCCCGAATACCGGTTATCGTCTTTTAAACCCGAAGGATATACGTGCTCGCATTCCTCCTTCTTCTTCTTCTTTCTTTCGAACGCAACAAAGTTGCAAGGAGAAGAATTGTCGAGGAAGAACGAAGTAACACCCGAGGGCCTACTTTGAAAGTCTTTTGCACGTGAACGAGAAGAAACTCTATCCCTTCTCTCTCTCTCTCTCTCTCTCTCTCTCTCTCTCTCTCTTTGTTTCTTTCCTTTTCTTTCCTTTCCTTGCTTTTTGCTTTTCTTCATCCTTCTTTTTACCCTCTTTCCTGGTGGTATAATGACGAAAGTCTACTATTATGAAGTATGATAGCGATGTCGTAATGACAAGCTCGTTCACCATCAACACGCTATACCCATTGCTCATTTGCCATCTCAAGATGTTAAACTCATTACATAAAAATCAATAACTATTATATAGATATTTTTTTAATAAATGATAATACGTACAACAATTCTCGTATGGGTTTGATCGATTTAAAAAAAAAAAAAAAAGAAAAAAGAAATTAGAAAGGTGTAAAAAAGAAAAAAAAAAAAAAGGTACAATGATATCTATTCGTTAGACAAAAAAAAAAAAGGTCATTGATAATTTTCCAAAAATGGGAACGTTTCGATCGATTATCGAAAATGTGTAAAACGACAGATTAATAGTCAAGCCGAGTTAACAGAATCTTCTTCTGATACTTTTGGACCTGCTTTCCCTCTCTCTCTCTCTCTCTCTCTCTCTCTCTCTCTCTCTCTCTCTCTCTCTCCCTATCTATCTTTACTTCTTCGAGTACGCGGACCTATATGGAGAAGAATTTTTTCTTTCTCTCTTACAAACGAGCTGACTCTACCTGAACGTAATGAAGAACGCGCTCTATCGTTTGAGGGACACCAACACGAGATACAGTGCGGCACCATTCCGATTAATTGCCCTGTCATTGTTTTATCTTTAACACCGTGTTCGGATAGGCATCTTAAATGGCACGCGATATATGTTGTATGGTACCTATACATACGCGTACTACGCACTAACACACTTAATACCCATTACACGTTCAAACCATCCCCCTTCCTTACTTCCATTTATCTTATTTCATTGATTAATCCTTTCATTCGAATCGTCGTTTCGTTCTTCTTAAATCCTTAAAAGAAAAATTAAACGAAAAATTCATACTAAACATACAAAATACATAATCATTGTTTATTTTCAACATTTAATAACATTTTATTGAACGACTTAAATATATAATCTTATTATCTTTCTTAATACAATCTTTCATTGTCAAATTTGTCAACGATGATAGAGAGGAAAAAATTGATCGATTAAATTGAATTGATTAAAAGAAAAACAAAAAAAAAAAAAAAAAGAAAGAAAAAAAAAGGAGAAAAAAAAGAAAAAGAGAAATAAAATATAAAAATGGAAACAATAAATCTTCATCGTCGGGAGTCAATGGACTCATAAAATAAGACTTTAAAGATTGCCTGATATATCGGTTAAGAACGTAAAGAGATTATTAATAACTTGATCATCGATCAAAAGGCCGGCGTGCGCGAGTGCGCGCGCAATAAAACGTCGATATATTTCATAAGTTTTTATCGGCGCCTCTCATCTGCCTCGGTAAAAGAAAGTTGCATGAGAGATAAGTGGTGTCGAGAATCTGGAATCCCCGAATGCCTCGAGGTTACGAAACACTTTGCACGCGTACGGTGAGCGCTTTTTGTCGAACGCCCGGCATGCGTGCTCGCGCGCCGAATAACTATCCGTGAGGGTAAGTACACATGAATGTGTGTGCGCACGCGCGTTCAGGACCGAGATGGTATAGTCTGACCAACGGTAGCGACTAATGAAGGAACCGACTTCCATCACGAAGATCATTATCGTGTATACCTACGTATGTATATTTTAAACTCAAATATTTTCTGTTTTAATAGAAGAAGAAGAAGAAGAAGAAGAAGAATGAAAAGAAAAGGAAAGGAAAAAGGAAGAGGAGGAAAATTTTCTTCCTACTAAAGTGCAATTACTAAATTACCGTCGGTAAACAATTTCTTCGTTCGAATTGTTAATTTTCGAAAAATCGAATTACCTTTATGAAGAATCATAAATATAACTTTATGAGTCTTATGATTAGTTTTTGTTCGTTCGAACGTACTTTCAAATATTTTCAAAAAGCTCGATCGCTTCTTCCTAAGAACGAATTTGTTTTCGTTCGTTTCCATGTTTTAACGGTACCTCGGCAATTTCTTTTTTTCTTTTTCTTCTTCTTTTCTCTTTCCTGTTTTTTTTTTTTTTCTTTTTTTTTTCCCCTCGACAAATACAACCGACCAAAAGAGAGATCATTAAAATTTCCAAGAACATGTTCGAATAGTAGGGAACTTGTTAAAGTTGTTTCATTAACGATCGAATTACTCGCATTTAGAGTTAAGCGAACAGATATATCGATGGGGGCCAAGTATTTCCGATTTTCACACCTGATTCCATAAAAGGAACGTTTCGATTATATGAGGTCGATTGATTTCTCAGCTAGCGAATTGTGGTACGTAAAATCGAAAGACGCGAAACGATAGATCGTTTTCTTTACCATGACGTAAGAACTAAAGAAAGGCAATCGTTATCGAAACGATCGAAGAATCGAATTGCACTTTGATATTAACAACTTGAAAGAGAGCTTAAGCGCGACGGCTTAAGCGCTCTTTATTTTTATTTTCCTTTATCCAACGCCATCGGTCTTTGAAATCGCGCGCCCTCGCGATATACATATATATATATATATATATATATATGTGTGTGTGTCTGTGTGTGTGTGTGTGTATAAGTTAAACGCATTAAGAAAAGAGAATTAGATAGCCACATTTAGTTTACAAACCGACAGGAACGACTTTGCGGAGTAACGGGGCGAAACAAACGGCACCTTTTGCGCAAGATTTTTCCTTCGATCGAGTAGAATCGGATCGACTAACAGTTGTAAGCAACGGCTAAACAGACGTATCTGCTTGAAGGCGGTTCTCTTACGCAGCAAAACTCGCACTCACAGCTTTAGAAGCCCGGACTCGCTTTCGCCTCTCTTCGAGATCTAGAGATGGATAAATTTATCGTCTAACGACCTCCGGGTTGCACCGATCGTTTTCTACGCCAGGTTCAACTTAACTTCAACAAAGTGCGAACGATCGATAATGATTGATTAATCGGAGAAAACGCGGAATCGTTTATTATTATTATTATTATTATTATTATTATTACTATTATTATTATTATTATTATTATTATTATTATTATTAGTAATATAAAAGCCTTAATTGGTGTATTTGTAATTTCAAAAAAAAAAAAAAAAACTCTTATTATTTTTATTCGATGCAAACGTAATATTATAAATATAATTACTCTTTACGATCGGACAGAAAGTTTCAACTATTTAACTTGTGAAAATATTACCTATAAAGCACGACTGTAAAGTTTCAAAGGAATGAAAGAGAGAAAGAAGAAATAGAGAGGGGGAGAGGGAGGGAAAAATGGAAAGGTCGATGTATAATCACAATGTAAAATATTAAGCGAGAGAGAGAGAGAGAGGAGAAAATTGTAAAATTGGTTCCACTAGAAATACATTAATTGAGTGATTTGTAATTGTGATTAGTGATCTGTGTTCTACGTTCTGCATTCCTTGTTCTGTGTAACGTGTTGATTTTTTTAATGTAGATAATAATCCGTCGATTAAACGGTTATCATTTTAATGATCGATCTTATCATCGTCTCTTTCATATACATATATATATATATATATATATATATGTGTGTGTGTGTGTGTGTATATATAAATATATATATTTCCAATACTATGCAATTGAATATAAATATCTATCCGATTGCGTCTATAATATGAAATAATTAAAATTTTCGATTCGAAAAGGCAATAGAACATAAGGAATGATGCATCTATCGTTTTCATTGGTGCTGCCGCGTTGCGACCGGGAGCACTCGACGGCGTTAATGGCCGATCGTGAGCACCGATAATAACAATAGCCGTGAGTTACAATATAGGCGCAGCCGCATACGTAATGCGCCCGCTCTTTACGGATCTTCGCTCGATACGCGCGAAATTTACGATCGCCTTTACGATGTGTCTTTTGTAAAATTTATAAACGATGTTTCTCGATAGCTTACCATCCAATATATATTACATTAGAATATATATATATATATGTATTCGTATATATATATATAAGAATATAGTAATATACGTTTTATATGAATCGACATAGACATAATTAAATACAATATACTTTTATAACAAACGATATCATTTGAGAAAGAAACGAGAGGCGTAACACGGAACCGATCTTATTAACGAGATTAATGAAAATAATTTAGAAGAGCCTTCCTGATTAGTATCACTTCGTCGTTCCTTAACCCCGTATGATTAATATCGTAATAACGATAATCTTAATTAATAATTCCTAATCGATTACAAAAGAAACCTCTTCCACTTTATCGTGGCTCCTTGGTAATTAAGTTAAGGCAATAAGACCCACCGTTCGTCTTTCTAGCAGAAGCTAAGAAGAAGAGAAATACCAATGAAGGAGTAAGAGAGAACTCTACTCGTTGCAAGAACTCTAGGAAGTCGAGGGTGAAGGAGTACGGAATGGTAAAAGAGGTAAAAGGGAGAGGGAAGAGGAGATAGATGATGATGGCCGATGGCGAAAGGAAAGGTGAAAGAGGAGGATTGGGAGAAGGAGAAGAAGTACGCTGGGGGTCCGGACCCTCCCGCGGCGAGAAGCTATCGAAGGTACAAGCATTTTTCACGTAATAACCCATAACGCCTAGAGAAACGATTGATCGATTGCCCGACTCACGATTTTGCCTCTAAAGAGATTCCACGTGTAGCTTTTCTACGTCATCGAGACGTCGAAAGGATTCTATACTCGAGGACGCCAATATCGATTCGAAGCTGGTTCCCAGCATGAAAATCATCGTTCGACGAATGATACCTCGTTGAAATCTTCATGAACGATAAAAAATTATTATAATAATTGATCTACTATGTTTCCATTTCTTTCTTTCTTTCTTTCTTTCTTTTTTTTCTTTTTTTTTTTTTTTTTTTTTTTTAATCGATTTTAAAATCATTGTTTCGCATCATCATCGATTCCAATTATGTCTCAGAGTTTCGATCGTACGATGTCACGATAATTCTTAAACATACATTGTTCTATGTAATTTAAATCTACAGATGTCCGTTCGATCATGAATTCGGTCAAATAATGTAAATCATAGAGACGTCAGTTAGGTCAAATTGTAAATCTATGAATCTGACCATTGTCCGTACGTTCGAACGTTCAAATTAGGAAAAATTATAAAAGGAAAAAAAAGAAAAAAAAAAAGAGAAAGAAAAAAGAGAAGGACAAAGACAGAATAAAAAACAAAAAAAAAAAAAAAAGAAAAAAAAGAACATCCACGGGTACCGTCCAATTTCCTTCTTTTTCTTTTCTATTTTCAAATCTAGAATCTAGAGAAAGTGAAAGAGAGGGAGAACACGTAATATCTAGTGTCTTTATGGGGAGATAAGTGGTCGGAGCGCTAATGTTCACTGACCATTAAAGAGCCGTACTATAATCTAGCTATGTTTAGAGTCAAGCGGAAAGTAGCCGAGACGAGGATTTTCCAAGCGTAATTGTTATCTTCTCGGAAAGGTTTCAGTACCGATAATTATTCTATCGCTGCTTTTACGACTTTACACGCGTGCAACCGTCTGTCCATACAGATACATATGTATACACGCACGCACGCACACGCACACGCACATGTACACATACACGTATATATGTACACACCTGTGTACTCGAATGAAAGGCGATTGGTGTCAGACATTTACCAGTGTATCGTGTCTACTGAAAAATGGAAACGATATCGCGATGTTGAGATTAATTCGAAATATATATATATATATTTTTTCTCTCTCTCTCTCTCTCTCTCTCTTTTTTTCTCTCTCTCTCTCTCTCTCTCTCTTTTTCTCTCTCTCTCTCTCTCTCTCTCTAATTTGTTCCTCGCTGCTGGCAATTATAATGAGCATGACTGGTCGTAGTACGCAAAAAGTACAGATCAATGTAATGTGTAAAACGCGTGCACATAAATCCTCATGTACGGTAAAAAAAAAAAAAAAAAAAAAAAAAAAAAAAAAAGAAAAAAAAGGGAAGAAAAAAGAAAAAAGAAGAAAAAAAAAAACAAGAAAACACCAACAATTAGGGTATAATCGTTCTGTAAAAAAAAAAAAAAAAAGAAAGAAAACATAGTGATCGCGTTCCTTCGAAGAGAGAAAAGATTTGGAAAAAAAAAAAAAAAGAGAAAAAAAAACGGATAGGAAAAGAAAAAACGAAAGAAAAGAAACGAAAAGGAACAAAAGAACAAGAAATGCATTCTATCTAATAGTACAAATGTTTTCAGCGTATTAATTTTAATAATTAAATGTACTTGCCTCTTGAGTATTGTTATTTCACGATAATCATCGAAATATTTCATCTTATATCACCGTTATAGATCTAAACGATTGTCAACGATTTATAATGTTATCATTGTTTTATATTCAATGATAAATTTTTATCTATTATTTATTACAAAATAAATGTAATCTTTCGAATTCGACGTTTTAGAAGAACGTAGCACGGTATCGTCGTAGGAATCGACGTAGAAACTGTGCTTGAGTTCGAACACGAGAGATAAAGAGGATTTTACTGCGCATACGCGAAAGAAGAAAGAGAACGAGAGAGAAAGAGAGAGAGAGAGAGAGAGAGAGAGAATTCAGCCGAGTGAATTGAAAGAGGGATGAAGAAGTAGAGAAAGAGCGATGCATCGATAAAGTCGAGAAAAAAAATATAAGAAAAGAGAAAATAAAAAATAAAATAGAAAATGATTTCGCGAGATCATCACAATTTTTTAATTCGCACGATAGCAATATATGTAAGTACTGATTTTCATTCGGTACATCCGTTCAAACGATAAAGCGAAACAAATCGAAATTCACCAGTCACTCGTCGACCTTGTTAAAGAATCGTTCCTGTTGTTGTTGCTGGTGCACCGTTAACCGATCGTTCCTTTATTGTACCTCGGTAGAATCGCGTGGGCGAACTTAATCCGCGGAACCGAACGCAGCAGGATCGCGAATCGGCCAATTAGTCATCGATCCTGTCGTAGCTCGATCGAGATTCCAATACTTTGCCCTTTCACCTTTACCTTAACGATCATATTAACCTCCTTTCGGCCGTTGCATTAAACCTCTCACTCGCGAATAAGAATATCGATTTTAAACATTAACACGAATAAAAATTGTTTTTGAAACAAATAAATAAATAAATGAATGAATGAATGAATGAATAAATTATCAAAGTCGTATACATAAATCCGCATAAATCATTGAAAATTATTAGAAAGTCATAATAAAAGGTGCGAATGATGTCTCGTAGAAGAAAAAAAAAAGGAAAAAAGGGGAAAAAATTTCAATTCGAACTCTGGAAACATCGTAAATTTTCTTTTACAAAATATCTTATGAATAAATATATCCTTAAGATTTTCATTTTACGATTGAGATTGGCCTGACTTGAATTCTTCGTAAACTTAAACGTAAGCTCTAAGGACGATCTAGACGATGGGTAAAATAACTGAATCTAAAAAAATATATATTATTACTTTTGCTATTTGCATATGATATAAATCATTATGGTACATTGAACGATTTGATATCTATTAAAAAATTCAACCTTGCTTCTTAAGGATCCCGCTATAAATATGTATTTATATGTAATACGACGTATCAAGGAGAGAAGGACTTCTTAAAAATTTTTATCTTTCCATGTAGGCGAACTTGCTCTAATTAAAGCAAATCGGTGGTTGTTGTTGCATTCGGATTCACAAATATATTATGTATGTAGTACCTTACATATACAAATAAGAGAAAAGTACTCACGTGGCTTCGATCAGCTTCGTTGCTCTCACCTACCTACTGGCTTACATGACAGACACGCTCCGTTGGCACACATTAATATACGACATACCTTTTACTTCTCTCTCTCTCTCTCTCTCTCTCTCTTTCTTCATCAATCTGTATATGTATATCTACTAGTTACCAATCTATTCATCTATCTATCTCTACGGAAACTCTCTGATCGCTCGAGTATAAGAGTAGAAACAGGACAGACAGAGAGCTTTACTAATTGCATCAACATACCGATTCGCTATATCGAACTGCACCTGCGACTATTGCATTCGTATTATTACTACTGGATGCCCTTCTTTTTCTCCTACTCTTTTAGAGTCTTATCTTTTTCTATTTCATTTCTTTTCTTTTCTTTTCTTTTCTTTTCTTTTCTTTTTTTTTTTTTTTTACTTTTCATTTTTCATTTTTCTTTTTTTCATTTCTTTTCATTTCTTTTCTTCTCAACAATCTCCGATATATCCCTTAACGAATACGTTATTAAGTTATAATAATTCAATTTTGTGTCGCATTTAATAAGAAAATTATTATAGTTATTCGAAAGATAGCTCAGCGAACAAATTAACTTTCGAGTAAGTACGAGTAATCAATTTTCTTACGAAAAAATGTATGATGTTATAAATGGTCAAAGTTAAACATATCTATGTTCCTGTAAGAGATAAATATATATATATATGATTTCATATTGAATATTTTCGTTTTTGTTTTTTTTTTTCCTTTTGTGTTTTTTATTTTTTTGTTTTTTTCCTTTTTTCTTTCGTCATCGTTCGGTAGCTCAAACGAGTTGTATTCTTTTCGATCAACGCCGATCGTAATAATCATCGAACTTTCTTATTTTTCCTCTTTCTTTCTTTCTTTCTTTCTTTCCATCGAGCACACTCAACCATGTCCCTCTCTTGTCCTCCTTACCCTGCCATGCTTGGTTGCAATTACCGATAGGATCGCGTCGCGCTGTGCGGTGCACGTTCGTCCGTCCACGACGACAAGCGCTCGGCTGTATCGTCCCAGAAATCACGATGAGAAAGAAGAAAGAAAGACAGAGAGAGAGAGAGAGAGAGAGAAAGAAAGGAACCTCCCTTTTACCGGAGTACGCAGATTCTATAGGTACATACAACTCCGCTCTGTTTGGAAAGAAAAACTAAAAAGAACTTTATTCCTGATTACGGTTCAGTCTAACGGTCGATTTACCTTTACGTTTTGTCCTTTCTAATTGCTCTAGAAATTAGAAGTAACAACTAATGATAAGAATTTTACGTATACGTACGTTCCAATCGACTTTTGCTGTACGATACTTCGATTGAAAGAAAAAAAAAGTACGACATATGAACATGTCATGCAGAGAAAAAAAAAAAGAAAGAAAAAAGAAAGAAAAAAGAAAAAATAAAAGAAACACGCGAAAAGGAATTTGAAAAAAAAAAAAAAGAAAAATTGTAAATCGTCTATCAAAAAAATTGAGAAGCATTCAATCTCTTGATTCGATTAAAAATATTTTCAACGTATCCATATATATATATATATATATATATATATACTTAACGGCGTTCATAAAACATTATGACAGTATCAATTTTGTTATTTATTGTAAAATAAAAAAAAAAAAAAAAAAAAAAAATAATAAAAAAGAAAAAAAAATTGATATACGTATACATATTTATATCTATTCAAGATCAAAGTTAGAAAATTTCAGTTAGATATAACGTCTACTCCTATCACCTTTTCATTCTCAAGGAAGATAAAGAAAGAAAGAAAGATGGTCCAACTGCAATTACCGATAGG
Source organism: Vespa velutina (assembly GCF_912470025.1). NCBI lineage: Eukaryota > Metazoa > Arthropoda > Insecta > Hymenoptera > Vespidae > Vespa > Vespa velutina. The sequence continues at coordinate 3,632,418 of NC_062198.1, read as the reverse complement.
ATCGGCATCGTACTGTGCGATGCACGTTCCGTCCGTCCGCGCAACGATGCTCGCTATATCGGTCGAGGAATCACGACGAAGGCAGAGGCATATATAAAACCTTCCCCGTTTCTGGAGGAAAAGGCTCGTATGGCCGGTTTACCAACGTGAAAAAAGAAACAGTATCCTTCGCCTCGTTTGGACCAGATTAGAAACGAGAGACTTGAAGAGAGAAAGAGAAAGAGAAAGAGAAAGAGAGAGAGAGAGAGCGAGAGAGAGCGAGAGAGAGAGAGAGAGAGAGACGAGATCCAACTACTCTCGCAGTAAATTGAATTAATCAAGCTTTTCATTGGAATTGCACTGTAAAAAAAAAAAAAAAAAACGTCCAACCATTTTCTTCATCTCGTCGAGTCTAAGACCAAGACACAGAACGGCACGGCACGGCACCGCACAGCATGGCAGGGTACGTCATAGTAAAGCCATTATATACGTATATACGAACACATACTATTCGAAATTACTTACTTACGAACGTGTGAAAATGATGAATATTTTATTTTCGAATATAAATGATCAGTGTATTAATTTGACGTAAAAATACAGATATTAAGATTCTCATTAATATCACCGACTAATAGTAAGTTAATGTAAAAACAAATTTCAAATTCGAGAAATTGATCTCCCGTTCCCATTGCGTTACATTTTATATTCATAAATGAAAGTTATTAGTATGGAGAAAAGAAAGATAGTAAAATAATAAAATGGGGTGGGGGGGAGGGGAGGGGGGAAAAGAAAAAAGATACGATAAAATAGTCCTAGGGGAAAATTGAAAGGTGCGAATTTCCTCTTAGCGTTTAAAATTCCTCTTTCGCAAGATGGTAAATGCTGCCGACGTCTCTCTCTCTTTCTTTCTCTCTCTTTCTCTCTCTCTTTCTCTCTCTCTTTCTTTCTCTCTCTCTCTCTCTCTTTCTTTCTCGCTAGGTCCTTTCCTGACTGGTACATCGAGTCCCTCCTTCTCCTCTTTCCTCGCGTGGCACACACATCAGAGAATTATGCATCTCAGGTGCATAGGTTCTCGGTAAACCGGAATGCAGATAACTACGGATCCCGTCTCTCTCTCTCTCTCTCTCTCTCTCTCTCTCTCTCTCTCTCTCTCTCTCTCTCTCATACGTATCGAGTATTTTTTGTTTGCCATCCACGAGCTCTAACGATAAAAAAATTTCTATCTACGGCAAAGTCGACTCACTCGCTTTCTAAGATTTCGAATTTACGAGAGATACTTGAATAAAGATATCTATGAAGATGAAATAGCTCAAAATGACTGTGATCACTGTCGATCGTGAAAAAGGAAGAGGACAAGAAGGAGGACGAAGCAGGAAAAGGAGGAGAAATGGAAAAGGAATATTGAGTCTTCCCTCCGGTTTTAACGGTTCCTCCAATTTCTTTTTTCCTCTTTTTTTTTTCCCCCTTTCTCTCCTCCTTCATCTTCTTTTTCTTTTTTCTTTTTTCTTTTTTTTATTCATTCCCACTCAAAGTTCGATGAACTTCGAAAGCGTGAAAAATGGACGCTACGGATTGGAAAGAGATCTGATCCGTTCGAGAGAATCGTGAGATGTGAAAAGGTTTGATCAGTTCTCGTATTTTTTCAATACTTTTCCTGACTTTTCGAAAGATCGTATTATACTTTTGAGACACGAGTTCGACGAGTCTCAAAAGAAAATAAAACAAAAGGAAACGAAATAATAAAAAAGAGAGAAAAGAAAAAAAAAAAAAAGAAAAAGGAAAGAAAAGAAATAAGTTGCACCAAATAGCTGTTGAAATAGACGCGCAAATAATTGCAAGTAAAAAATAGTCTGATGAGAGAGAGAATGTGAGAGAAAAAAAAAAAGAAAATTATACAACAAATTTTGTCGTATTTTCTAAAGGAAAAT
>NC_062198.1:3575508-3620508 GCF_912470025.1 Vespa velutina | reverse complement strand
TAGCATTCCTAAGAATCACATAAGCTATCCCTCTATCATACTCGGAGAAGTATTCTCGCGTAAGATTCTCGTCGAAGCAAAGAGAGCGTACTACTTCGCGAAGGATAGAACGTGTACGACGACGACAGAAAGAGAAAAGTACGAAACAGGGAGAAACAGAGAGAGAGAGAGAGAGAGAGAGAGAGAGAGAGAGAGAGAGAGAGAGAGAGAGAGAGAGAGAGAGAGAGGAAGAAGCAAGATGCCTGCTCGAACAGAACAAACTCGTAAAGCGACTTAACGATCCATAATTTTACAACGTTCTGTAATAACCATGCCCCTACCCTTTCGCTCCTCCTCCTCCTCCTTCTTCTCCTCCTCTTCTTTATCCTCTTTCTCCCTCCTCCTACTCTCTCTCTCTCTCTCTCTCTCCCTCTCTCTCACACCGTTTCTTCTTACAGTCCGCCTCGTCCTAATGCATAAACCCTTCTCTCCCGTTACGGCATCCACGCATCCTCCCCACTTCTCTCCGTTTTTACCTTCGTTCACTCTAGAATAAGCGCTATCCCGAACGATGGATCAGTTTCTAGGCTGATGAGTATATTTATCCTTGTTTCTCACTTCCAAGGACGACAGCTAACCCCGTTATCTTTTTGCTCATTTCATTCTATTCCATATTTTTGCTATAATTTCAAAATGAACGCTTATATATTTACGATAAGAAATAAATCTTATATACACTTTCTATACGGATATAATAATCTGTAAATATTGTATTAAATTGAAATAGTTAAATGACGTAATCGACATTGTCATACGTCGTTTATAACGTAACATTATTATTATTTTATTATTCATTTTCTTTCGTAATGTAAAATATTGTAAATTTATATGAGATAATATATAAGTATATAAAATGTTCTTCCTCAAGGGAAACCGAGAATATTGTGATAAGTTACGAATGGATCATAACATTTTCCTAACGATACTTAGGAAGGTGACATTTAAGAATATTGTACCAAAGATCCGTATGTTCTTCGAACATAGATAAGAGAATTTTTTCGCAACGCAACATTCGCTGGATCACCACTCTAAATCTTACCTCGACGACGACTCAAACGATACTTCACCGTTACGCGTCGTAACGGTCGAGGCTTTCAAAGACGTCTCGCGCACCAACAACTCTGAGGATTTATCGTCCTTCCGTCCTAGACGCGGAAACCGCAACTAGGAAATCTTACGAGTTTCCACATAATGCGTTAAGCCGTTCACGAGAACAAGATGATGACTTAGAAAGAAAAGAAATGGAAGAAGTCATCATCATAGAAAAATCCTTTTTATTTATCGATAAAAGAGTTAAACGATGTATGTACTTCGAAGAATATAAAAATAAATCCAGTGTGAAAAGGAAAAAGGAACTAAAGGCAAACCAGTACCCATTTAAAATGGAAAGTTTCATCTTCTTCGGTTGTAAATAAAATTGTTTATGTTCCAGAGAAACGTTCGAAAAAAAAGAAAAAGAGAGAGAGGGGGGCGAAGGGGAGGGAAGGGCGGTAAAGAGAGAGAGAGAGAGAGAGAGAGAGAGCAACGAGCTTTCGAATCTATTAAATTTTATACATACGTAATTAACATAAATCTTAATTGATCCTTTGCAATCCAATTTTGTTTCATATCCAAAAAAAAAAAAAGTGGAATTATATTACGTGTACTCTCATAGTATAACTATACTATACTATGACTATAGTACGACTTAATCATTAATCTTCGTATACGAATTAATAATTGATTTTTTTTTATCGAACAACATATGAAATAAGATTTATAAAATGTAAGCGTTTAACCTTATATTTATATAGCGTTTTAAATTAATATACGTATGTATATTAATTTAAAAAGAATTATAATTATTTATACGTTTACTTTTGACTAACGTTGAAAGAGAAATTAAAACTGAAGCTAAGATTTATCGTTAGATTATGATTCACTCTTTGCTCTGCTATGTCTTAACTACGACTGTTCGTACTAAGCCAAGCTAATCCGAAGGACACAGAATAGAAGAAAATATTAAACAGCGATCATATTGTCGGGCGACGAATCAATGATAAATATAAATAAAATCGTAAAGAAAAAGTAAATATACGAAAGTCCTTGAATATAATATTTTCAATGATTATCGTTGAAACTAAAGAATATCGTTGTTTTCATAAAAGGTAATAATTAATCGATATATCTGAACGTTATTAAATCACACGTTCTCTCCAAGTCGATCGAACCAAATACAGATCGATCGATATATTATATATCTTCGATGGCGGAGGCGCATATAAATAAGTACTTAAGTACACGCAGTTCAACTAAAATACATGTAGGTGTGTCCGTGTCGTCGTATATTAAAAATACTATGATTAACGTATTTAATTGCTAAATATAATTACGATGAGTTTCGTATTTATTTATAGATAGAAAATATCTATAATAGAGATTAATCAATTCGTTTAATTCAAGCATATTACTAATTTATTAAAAAATTGTTGCTATATGAATTTATAATATTTATACATATTTTTTTTCTTTTCTCTTTTTCTTTCTTTTATTATTAAATTTAATACATGTAATTATTAAATAAATCTTAAGATTATTATAATGATACAGAAGAAAAGACTATGTCGATTCTTGGTTAAAGTTGATGATCGAATAAGAAGAAATAGAGAAAGAGTAAGCGAGAGAGAGAAAGAGAGAGAGAGAGAGAGAGGGAGAGAAAGAGAGAGAGAGAGAGAGAGAAAGAAAGAGTAGAATGAAGAAAGAAAGGGACGTGCAAAAACTGGCCGATCGGCGCGTCGTTTTTAAAGCGAACTTGAGAGTGCCCTTCTCTCTCTGTCTCTTTCTCTTCTCCTCGGTAAGAAGGCACCGGCGTCTCACGATTTTTGTGATCCTTCCCTTGCACCCAAGGACGTCCGCTCGTGTCGTAGAAGAGAAACGTTGGAAGAGCATGAAATCGATCGAGAAGTCACCAGATATCGATAAGAAACGAGACTAGCTGAGAAAGAAGTATTAGTGGGTGATGTTTTTCATTGTTTTCTTTTTTTTTTCCTTTTTTTTTTTCCTTTTCCTTTTTTTTTTTTTTTTTTTTTTTTTTTTTTTTTTCTTTTTTTTTTTTTGTTTTTTTTTTTTTGTTTTTTTTTTTTTTTTTTTTTTTTTTTTTTTTTTAGTACAAAGTATAGGATAAAAATATTATATTAGCACGATCATATTATAAAACCTTTCAGCTTTTTATTGGGATAAAAAATTACTTTAAAATAGGGAAAAAAAAATGAATACACAAGAATGTAATATTCATTGTATCATTAAAAATAATTATTTCAATTTTATACAATAAAATGCATTTATAGATTAAACGAGATTAATTCTATGAAATTTTAAAATCATTCACACGTTCAAATATTTCAAAACTTTTCCATTCTCTCGTATCTCTTAATCATTTATCTTATATATATATATATATAATATCTGTATATATATATATATATATATATATATATATATATATATATATATTTGTAAAAAGGAAAAGTGTCTTTCACATCTTTCTATATTATGCTTCTTTACGATGATCTCTCTATCTATTTCTAATTTTCTATTTCACTTTAATATTGAATCTTTTTTCCAGATAAAAAGCGAAAAGTAACATCAAATGAAATGAAACGTTGTAAGGGTAAATTCCATGATATCGGCAGTTTTACACCATGCCCAATTGAGAGACGCTGTCCGATCACGTAAGTGCTTCATTAACGCAACCGCGAAACGATATCGTCGTAAGAACCGCCTATCGCCATTTCGAAGGTCACTTAAGTAAAATCAGAATGAATCTTTTCGTTCGGCCGGTTTAATTTTATTCGCTCGATCGCGTCGATACGCCGCCTTTTTCGTACATCGAACTCTCGAGATCGTAAACTCCTATCTCTTTTCTTCTCCTTCCATTTAGTCCAACAGTTTTTCTGTTTTTCTCTCTTATTTATTTATTCTTTCTTCTTTTTTTTTTTCCTCTCTTTTTTTTTTCTTTTTTCTTTTCAAGAACTCGCCACGCTATATCAAGCGTGTATTAACTTCATCGTAATAAAATCCAAGTATACGTTCGTTTCCAGTATGTCTCAGTTGTCTTTTAAACGATTATTAATTCCAATGAAAAAATACACGAGTAAAATTATATTCCTTGATATTTCGAATATTAATGAAAAAAGATATAAAAAGATAAAAAGAGAATATTCTTTTTAATAATCGATATATACACAAATATATATATATATATTATCTATTTATTTATCTATTTATGCATTCATATCAAATATACTTATATTTAGTAGTATGAATAAAATAAATAAAATAATGGAATATTTAAAAAGTAGATCGTTTTACATCGAGGTCAACTTCATCAAGGAGTTCTTCCACTTATAGAACACCACCGGAAACATTTGTATCGGTCTAACTACGATAAGGTCTATTAAAACGTAGGAAGCTTCAGGCCGAAGTTGATCGCTTCAACCAATAAAAGGCCAAAGGCACAAACAAGGCCTGCTTGGCTGAAGAGGAGCATCGTGAGCATGCATCGTGGGCGTGTGGCAGTGGACCTGGAGGCTTCAAGTCGTAATGCTCTACGTCGACGCTTTCCGGGTAATATTCTCGATAGGAAAAAGAAAAAGACCGATAACAAAAGCGAGAATAGAACGAGATCGAAGCGTTGCTATTGGAAAATAGTGAATCGTTTATTGAACCAAACAGGTCGTTGAAAGATCGTTGATCTCGATGCTAGATCATTCACATTATTCATCAACTACAATTATATTTATCGAGCTTAGATATATTTTTATTATACCGATCACATAAAAATTCGATTCGATTATTAATTTTTATTACGTTGTAGTAATTTTTTTTTTTTTTTTTTTTTTTTTTTTTTTTATATTAATATATCATAAATACGAAGCCTTGATTAAATCGAGCTTGGAATCGTCCTTGAGATACATAGCCTTCGCAGGATCGTGGAAGGATCGTGTTTCCGTCCGCATAAATTACGATTTTTATCGTCAAACCAAAAGGTTAATTTTTTTTCCCTTGAATTCGAGTCGGAAATTCGTGCTCGAGGCGAGAACTCGTGTCGCGATCATTAGCAAACCGTTTGTTTTGTAAGTATCGCACGTTGATCGGCAAATTTCCCTATTAATTCTATTGTGGGATAGGATCTGTGCAACCTCGTTAAACGAACATTTGTTCCAACTCGACGGATTAATTTATCGGCCAACTATATACTTCGTGAATTTCATTTATATAAATACAATATAATACATAATACGATTCCATTGAATAAGTGTCAAGTATATAACAAAATAGATTTCCTCTTTTTTGTTTGAATACGTAACTTTGTTAACTTTATAAATATTATATGAATAAAAAAGGAACGCTAAAAGAATCAACATTAATATTAATATTTTTTAAAGAATTAAGAAAGAAGAGAAGTAACAAGTTCGTTATCGTATACAACGTAGAAAATAAAGGGAAAAGAAATCTGTCCACGAGAGATAAGATTCTACGGTGAGATGTGAGCCCGCACGGTTAATCAATTTCACAGGTAGGTCAACGCGTCCTCAATTAGCACGACCACGTCCTCCCGCCAAGGATATTTCTACGAATTTCATTAGCTTTAAGATTTAAAAAAAAAAAAAAAAAAAAAAAAAGAAAAAACTCGGATCGTAAAATGGGATTACGATCGTCGAATTATACTCGTGAAAAATCTTTTTACGTAAGATTCTCACATTTTTAAATCCAAATTTTCAGAAAAAAAAAAAAAAAAAAAAAAAAAAATAGAAAGAACAATATGATCGTTCTTTCGTTTCGATCATTTCCATTGTTCTCGATCGAACAAATTGACATTGGATTTTCTTTGACTATGATAATGGGGATAGGGTGGGGGGTTAAGAAAAAAAAGAAAAAATGCAAAAGAAAATTTACAAACGTCATTCGTCATTTTTTTGTTCTTTTCATCGATTCTCTTTTCTATTTGTTCTGTTTCTTTCAAGAGAAAACGAGAAAGGCAGTTTGGCAGCACGAAATCTCCTGGGTTGGTTCCACCACCGGCATTCGTGATTCCGAGGTAAAGGAACGCGCGACAAGGTTTCCAACTTAAAATTCCTCCCTCGCTCCCCGTTTCTGCCCTCCAACCTACCGGACCCTTCCAAGTACCTCGTTACCCTGATACAGGACCGACGGCACAAACTCGCTACAAACCTTCCAATGAATTTCTCCGACTACGTTCCTTCCACCGAAAACTATATCTCGTTATAGTAGATTATAAAGGAATGATCTGTCCTCTTAAACGAGACACTTACCAAAATATCTTTTTTTTTTTTTTTTTTCTTTTTCCTGCCTTTTTGTTCTTTGTTTTTCCCGTCCTTCTCCCCCCTTGGATTTTCCACTATCGATTTAAATACTATCTATATCCTTATTTTTAAATTTATCTAAGAACAAAAAGGGATTTCGAAAAGAGATTTCAAAAAGAGGATAAGATTAAAATTCTTTGAACGCGATGAGGCAAAGAGGAAAAGGGGATCGTTTTACTCCCAGTACCCTCTAAGCCTGTACGAATATTCTTCATTCAAAACTTTACCATAGCCGCTAAGAACTTATTTTAGATTTTTATCTAAACGATGCGTCCTTTTCTTTTTCTTTTTTTTCTTTTTTCTTTTTTTTTTTTTTTTTTTTTTTAACGACAACGTGCTTTATTGCGCCAGACTGATTTAATGAATCATCCCGATGAATGCACTGAAGGAAGGAAAAAAAAAAAGAAAAAAGAAAAAGAAAGAAAGAAAGAAAGAAAATAAAAAAAAAATGGGGGCACAAAAATTTTCCCCTACGACATTAAACAAATGATTTTTATTCATTATATTCGAATACATAGGCAAATGTAAATATCCCGATACTATTAAATTGTATAAATTACATAATTACATATATTCAATAATAGATACGATATATTATAAGTGATATCATAACTCAAGTCAAAAATGTCCGATCAGAAAGATGTGTTAATCACTTAAAAGTAGACGTCATCTTACATTGTATTCAACTCGGTAAAGTAGAAAACGAAGATATAAGTGGAAGGAGGATAAAGTGTGCGAGCAGGTCCACGAAAATAACGAAATGATTCTCTCGCAGCGAGAGATCGACGATTACGTTTCCGTCCTCCTTCTTCCACTCTCGTTCCGACGCATAAACGTCTCCTTCTTTCTTTCTCTCTCTCTCTCTCTCTCTCTCTCTCTCTCTCTCTCTCTTTCTCTTTCTCTTTTAACCACGAGTACGGGCTCGTACGTACTCGCACGGAGAGTACGTCGTTAGCGCGCGATCCGCTAAGGGGCTGGTCCATAAATTTGCGATTCGCGAAAATATCTCGGCAGACGGGCAATTAAGATATCGAGAGTGAGAGAGAACGACCAACAGATGAGGAGGTGGAAGTTGGAGTGGGGGAGGGTTGGAGGACGAGAGGGCGTCGGCCCTAAAGTGAAGGCACGAAAGCAGAGAAGGAGAGACAGAAAGAGAAAGAGAGAGAGAGAGAGAGAGAGAGAAAGAAGGCGGTCGCTTGCTCGCCTAGCTTTAATTACGGCGCCGTGCCGGTGCCGTGCCGTCCTGCGAACTGGAAAAAAGGAAGCAGAGACCTCGTAAAAGTAATTTCAAATCGAGCCGGGCTCCCACCGGACGATCTAATTAAATTTTCGCGTAAAAAAATTACCAGCCTCCGGTGTACCAAACAGAGTGAAAGAGAGAGAGAGAGAGAGAGAGAGAGAGAGAGAGAGAGAGAATGAGGTGGAAGATTTTGGGACTTCTTCAAAATCTTCCATCTTCCTTTTATTTTCTATTCTCGTTTATCTTCTTTCTCCTAATTTTTATGATCGTCGTTCAATTCGAAGCATAACTTGTAAAGAAACAAGTCAATAATATTCTCTATAAATTCGTTAAAAGCGAAAGTTGATACTCGTTCGTTCGAACGATTTACGTGAAATCGATCGAAATCGGCCCACGCATCGTTGCTCGTTTAATTAGATTAGGGACAATTAAATACTATGCTTTTAGAAGTCGAACACGTTATATCGATTTATCGAGAATTTATGAAAGACTTTAGATGTCTCGTGGGTGCCAATAATGTTCGGACTCGAACAGAAAAATATCACCTTTAGAGAGTTTAGCAGTGATTTCTCATATTTTTCTTTCTTTCTTTTTTTATTTTTTCCTTCTTTTTCTTTTTCTTTTCCTTTTTCTTTTTTCCTTGTTTGTTCGTCGAGAGAACCAATGGAAAGTGGTTTTAACGGTAGCTCATACGTTATTCAAAGTGAAATCTAACGTAATACCTTACGTATTACATTGAAGGCGATAGGGTGTAACGTTATCCTTTAATGAAAAAATTACCGAGAATCGTTCATTCGACGAGTGGCATACGACGACCTACACGAAACTTGCGCGAGACGTAAATTCGAAAAATGCGGCACTGTGCTGTCTCACAATCCGGCACGATAATATCTGGATAAGGAGACACACCTAGGTCCCTTGTTCCGTGATCTAAGATCGACGGACTGTGATGCTCGTAAATGTCCCGCGTACATGAGAAACATTATCGCTCTCTTCGTCTTCGAGTAACATAATTCTAGTAACTGGAAAGAAGGACCAAGACGGATGTTTATTACAGCATAGGGACGTTTATGTTTCATCGAGACTGTCTCCTTTCTATAATTTTTCTTTTCTCTCTTTCTCTCTCTCTCTCTCTCTCTCTCCTCTTATCGTATCACGTGGATTATTCCAAAAATTTTAACAAAAATCTTTAAGCTACCTTAAACCATTAACATATTCTATGCTAAATTATAAATATCCTTTTTTTAAACCTTCATATAGTATATACATATGTACCTGTGTCTTCGAAAGAAATCAAATAATCCATTGATCATTCAACTACGTTACGTGATTGATTGATTGATTTGTTTGATTGATCGATTGATTGATTGTTTGATTGATTACGATCAAGAAAAAAAAAAAGAAAGAAAAAAAAAAACAAGATAAAAAAAGAGTAATCTTCGTATCATATCTATCTGGAAACTAGAGAATTAGAAAAACTAATGAAGTCGATAGAAAAAACAAAAAAAAAAAAAAATAAAAGAAAGAAAGAAAAAAAAAGAAGGAAAAAGAAGAACCTTTCTCAATCTTTCGTATTCCATTGAATTCTCATAAAACTTTGTCATCCTCGTTCTCGTACTGTTACTCGTTGTATTCAAACAACCATAAACAACGTTTAGTCGAGCGGAAAAAATGATCGAGACAGGTTGCACCACGAATCGAGTTATCGGGATCATCGAACGATCGCTTCTCATCATACTCCAAACTCGCAGGAAGTAGAAGAAGATGAATAAGAAAAATAAAAGAAGAAAAGTTAAGTGTATTCTCTCACTCTCTATAACTCTCTCTCTCTCTCTCTCTCTCTCTCTCTCTATCTCTCACTATGTCTCTCTTTCTCTCTCTCTCTCTCTCTCTCTCTCTCTCTCTCTCTCTCTCTGAACTCTACGCATGCATCTAACGTAAAGAAAGAAAGAGCGAGAGAGAGAGAGAGAGAGAGAAAGAGAAAGAGAGAGAGGGAGAGGGAGAGGGAGAGAGAGAGAGAGAGAGAGAAAGTCAAGTCCGAACGCAGTGTGAACCTGTCGACAGTTATAAATAAGGCCCGAGGGTCAGGGTGAGAGAGCCAGGTTTACGAGATAAATACCGTAAGTTATGCCGCGTCGCGTTTGGAACGAGGAAAAGGGGCAGGGGCTAATTCTACGATTTAACATGATCTGCTAAAGTGTAGTCCTAACGGCGATCGCGTTCGGGACGTCGAAAAACGATCGTAAGTCTACGTCCTGTGAATCCCAGGCCTTTCGATCTCTTACTACCTTTACCTTTTTCCCCTCATCCCTTTTATCCCTTACCACTAACACTACACTGCGATCGTCTTCTTTTCGGGAATTCTTGACCCCCACGAGGTCAACCACGCTTGAACTCGACTCAACTCAACTCCACTCGACTCCCCTCGACTCGACTCGACTCGACTCGATCTTACTTACTGAAGGAACGTCGAGATATCGCAAAAGTTTCAAATTCGAGTTCATATGCACTCGATTTTAATTTAACGATCGACGAAGTCACGTAGAAACGTATTTTTGTAAGTATTTCTTTTTTCTTTTTCTTCTTTTTTTTCCTTTTTCTTTTTTTTCTTTTCTTTTTTTTTTTTTTTTTTTTTTTTTTTTTTTTTGGAAAAAATTTTTTCGAACCAGACTAGGTAAAAGATTTGAAAGAAAGTTTTTTTTTTGAGGGATAAGAAAGTAAAAAAAATAAATAAAGAAAGAAAGAAAGAAAAGAAAAAAAAATGAAAAAAAGAGGAGAAAAAAAGAGATGGACGAAGGACAGGATGTTCGAAGGCGTAGACGATTTTTTGTATCCCTCCTCCTCCTCCTTTTCCTTTTCCGCCGCCTAGAACTCCCTCGGTTCAGTTTGACTCTCTTTCTCTCCCTTTTTTTCTCTCTCTTTCTCCTCCGTTATACCTGACCGAGGATACCATTGTGTTCAACAAAGCTACACTTTTCTACCCGATCCGGAGCCTAATGGATAATTAATTTTTGATAAATTGTCCGTCCGTGACTAGCCCGTCGACGCCGCGTTCTAATTTGTTTTTCGATTTTTCACAAAAGAACGTGCGAGATTTGCTCGCCCATCTCTTTCTCTTTTCTCTCTTTCTCTCTCTCTCTCTCTCTCTCTCGTTTTCTTTCTTTCTCTCTCCGTACTCACCATCCCCATCCTCCTCCCCTTTCTCTTTCTACGCTTCTTGGACGCTAACCCCGAGATTCCTTGCCCTTTTTTAAGCTTCGTCGACGCGCCGAGCTGTCAGGATACATTAGGATAATGCGACGAATGACTGCCGTAAAGTCCGGATCCTGGTTGAACGGTAACTATTGTAAGTTTTGATTTACAATTCTCTTTCTCTCTCTATCTCCACGAGTCTTCCGCCCTCCTACTGACTTTTTTCCTCCTCTTCCTCCTCCATCTCCACCACCTCCTTCTCCTCCTTCTCTTCTCTCTCTCTCTCTCTCTCTCTATCTCTCTCTTTTCCCCTTTCTACTTCACTGCTGCCGTCTCACCATGATCCTTCTATCATACTTTATAAGACCACAATTTACAGAGATATACACGAAAATAAATTATAAAATTCTCGAAACATCGCGTCATTTCTTCTCTTTCTTACTTTCTTTCTTTCTTTTTTTTATCTTTTTCCTTATTTTTTTTTTTTTTTTTTTTTTATCCTTCTTTAAACGAAATTTAGAACGAATCTCGTAATAATGCTCGAACGAGTTTCGAAGGGAACATAGCAAAGCGCAAGGTCGCTGGATTCAAGGAAGAAGAAGAGAGAAGAGTATGGACCGACATTAAAAGGACGTATAGGTAAAATGGAAGAAGAAGAAGAAGAAGAAGAAGAAGAAGAAGAAGTAAAAGAGAAAGAGAAAGAGAAAAAGAGAAAGAAAGAAAGAGAGAGAAGAGAGTAGTCGCCTGGAGCGCTCGCGTGGCTACCGCCAGCTCCTTCCTTCCTTCCTTCCTTCCTTCCAGGAGGAAGAAGCCAAGATGGGGAGTGCAGGAGCGAGAGCAGACGAGTAGTCCTTTGCTCGTTCTTCGTGCATAGCGTGCACGCAACGCTACTGCACGCGGGAGCCGCATACGGGACAGTGGCGGCGGTATTCACGGCAGATGCACGACAAGATGCACTACTACTCGTCTCCTCTTACAACGATTTCATTTCGTACTTTTTATATTCGTAACGATCGGTTATTATATTCGTGATAAGAATTCAATATCGTTATCGGGCAATTTCATTTAATTCACTTCTTATTGGATATCTCCTTTCTAACTAGAAATAGTCACTTAAGTTTTCGAGCATAAGAAAAATACGGTACTTCATAAAAAAGAGGATAAACCTTTAAGGATAGTTATATATAAGTATTTATTAGAGTAACGACCCTTAATCGGATTAGATATATCATCAATTTGAAAATATTATTCTGACATTTACGAGACTAAATTCTTATTCGAGAATCTCTATTCGATCGTCAATTTTCTAATGAGTTAATAATATGCTAACGAGCAATCGTATTTCTTCGAAAAGGGATTAGACTTTGAAGAATATCGTGAATTATAATATCTGTTAAAACAAGAAAGGAGAAGAGATAAGAAAAGACAGAGGTACGTACGTTCTTTTTCTTTCTTTTTCTTTTTCCCTTTTCTCTTTTTTTTTTTTTTTTCTACCGAACGGATACGTCCCACGTTCGCCTCCCTTTGAAATCACCGTTACGGCGACGAGAAACGCAAGCTTATGCTAATGTTCGATAAATTATATTCGCGAATACCGAAGGTGCATATATCCCTCAGAGGTTGGCGCATTGTAGGTAAGAGCGTACGTGGCTCTTATAGGATATCTCTCGTCGTTGAGCTCGATGCAAATGACGTCATGTAACGGGTGTCGTATGAGTTTTGTAAGGTACGATTAGAAGAGAAGAAGGAGGAGGAGGAGGAGGAGGAGGAGGAAGAAGAAGAAGAAGAAGAAGATGATGAAGATGATGATGACGATGAAGAAAAAAGAAGAGAGGAAAGAAGAAAGAGGAAGAAACTCGAACGGGGTTCGTCCATGCTTGCAGCTTAGGTGGTCCAAAGATTCATCACATCGAGAATACAATTATGACGGAAGACACAACTAAGAAGAAAAAAAAAAAAAGAAAAAAAAAGAAAAAAGAAAAAAAGTCGAAGAAAGAAGAAGAAGAAGAAAAAAAAAAAGAACGAGATCCTACTTTCGTTCGAGCTATCGAATCGAACGTTCGAAACGAAATGGTGAGTCTGAATAAATCGTTAAGAATACAAACTCACGTCTCTTAGGAAAGAAAGTGAGATGGCACGAAAAAGGGCCGAACGAAGAAGGAATTTTTTAAACGGTCCAGCCCGTGACTGGGATTTTAGCGATGCAATTTCACTAGCCTACCGTCTCCCTCTCTCTCTCTCTCTCTCTCTCTCTCTCTCTTGCTTTCTCTCTGTTTCACTATATCTGTCTCTCTCACTCCTGTACTTCTCTTTTCTACCTACCCGTACCATCCCATCCTACATCCCTCATTCTTCTTCTACATGCTCGATATAGTCTACCAGAACTCCTCCTAGAGGAGTGCTGAGGAGGTAATTTACTTTCTATCCTTCTTCCTCCACCATAGAGTACCTGGCACTCTCCTCCTACTTCTACCTTCTTCTCCATCTCCTCTTCCTCCATCCTCCTCCTCCTCCTCCTCCTCTTTCTCCTCTCCTTCCTCCTGTTCTTCCTCCTCTCTTTCTCTACGTTTAACATCAGCCTATACTCCGACCCTGCTAACTGTGTATCTTCTTCTTGCCGACTGTTGCCTTTCAAAAAGAAGCCTTCAAACGTGTATATATATATATATATATATATATATATATATATATATATATATATGTATGTATGTCGATACGAAGAATCTCATAATTCAACGAAACATTTTTCAACCCCTTTAAAAGAAAAAAAGAAAAGAAAAAAAAAAGAAGCGTACAATAAGAGATAAAAAAGAAAGAAAAAAAAAGAAACAAAAAACAGAAAAAAAAAAAAAAAAAACGAGAAAACGGAAAAGGCAAAGAAGAGAAAAAAAGGAGGAATCAAGAAAATGATTGGAAAAAAAAAACGGACAGGCAAAAAAAGTATACAAAATCATTAATTATTTTCTATTTGTTCTGGTTAATTGAAATATTCAATAAGTATTTTCAATAGGGAATGATTAAAATCATTGTTAAAACGGTAATGAATCGTCATTAAGCTCGTTCAAAACGATAGAGAAGCAAAACGATGAGAGAAGGAGTCTGGCAAGGAGCAGATGAAGAAAGACGAAGATGAAGAAGAAGAAGAAGAAGACGAAGAAAAGAGTTTAGAGTTCTCGCTCTTACTCTTGCAGCATCAGCAGAGGCTGGTATAATTAATACGGGCCCCGTGGAATGCCGGTCGCCTCACTCTCTCGAGAAGCCTCGTTCTACCTCCTCCTTCTCCTCCCCCCTTTCTCTTCACCGACCTTCCCTTCTTCTCCAACCTCTTCTCCATTTCATTCCGCGCATCCGACCAGTTTCCGTGCCCTCTTCTAGGTCCCGTCCAGGCAACCCTCGCTCTCTCTCGGAATCTCCCATAACCCCCTCTCTTTCTCTCTCTCTCTATCCCTCTCTCTCTCTCTCTCTCACTCTCTCATTCTCTCTCTCTCTCTCACTCTCTCATTCTCTTTCTCTCTCTGTTTCTTCCGAAATCTCGAGCCTAGGCCTCCTCGTCTTTCAAGGAACCAACACAGGCGCATTGAATCCAATGGGATGGATGGACCAAAAGAAAAAAAAAAAAAAAAAAAAAAATGAAAATAAAAAGATACGGAGCAGCACGCGTAACAACGGCGACGATGACGATGTGAACAAACCAAAAAGATTTCTTTCTCTTTCTCTCTTTCTCTCTTTTGACAGGTCAACCCAAAACATTGGAGACCTCACAGAAGCAAAGAAATTCTTTCTAACAATTTACAATTTCGTTATCGTACGAAAAATCTTCTTTTTCTTTTTTTCTTCTTCTTCTTTTATGCCAGTCAACACTTGACATGTTCCATCATTTCGCCCTATTTTAGAATTATAAAAGTATATTATTCGAATTATTTTATTCGTCACGTTTTGTTTTCCTTAAAAGATCGATCCAAAAATTAACGGGATAATCTATCGGATAATCTATCGTCGTGAAATTTTCTCGACTACGAACGAGAGAGAGAGAGAGAGAGAGAGGGAGAGAGAGAGAGAGAAGACTAAAAACAGAGGGCAGAAAAAAAAAGAGATCAGAAGTCCGGACTGGGCCAGTTGGTTCGCCTTAAAAGGTGGAACGCCTTCTCTCTCTCTTCCCTTGGACTTCGCGGTTTCGTAACCAGAGGCGGTCGGCTCGAGAGTGATCTCTCTCTCTCTCTCTCTCTCTCTCTCTCTCTCTTTCTATTCTCCATTTAACCATGCTGCCAGCGTAATTTGCAGAATATTATAGCTGAACAAAGGATCCTCCTTCGGATACGCCTCGTTTCTTTTCTTGGGAAAATTTTGAGGATCATTCGTTGAGAAACATTCTCTCGAAGGATTCTAACATACAAGTTATACAGAGCAAATAAAAAGGAAGGAGGAAGGGGTTGGAGGTTGGGGGGTGGGGTGGTGGGGGAATGGGGTTAGGAAGAGAGGAAAAAAGAGAGAAAGAAATCTTACTTTAAACCAAAAAAACTTAACAACATATATACATAGATACGTAAAGTACAACGATGGTAATATTTCTAGAGTCTAGTCGATCGGTGAGGATAATTAGATTGCTTATTTGCGCAGGAAGGAGTTAGCTTCCCTTCACTCTTAGTAATTTCTACGAATCGAGGACTAATAAACCGGCTTGCTCCTTTAACGGCAATAAAATCCAAGAGCGCGCGGCTCCTTTTTTCCACGTTCGGCACGTTCTCCTTTACGCATTTAACCCTTTGTCCCTCTCCATTTACTTACATCTATCTCTCTTTCTCCACCTGCACGTGCCTCTCCCTTTTGACTTAGGATAAACTGGCCTTTCATTCAAACCTAACCTCTGTTCTCTCTTTCTCTTTCTCTTTCTCTTTCTCTTTCTCTCTCTCTCTCTCTCTCTCTCTCTCTCTCTCTCTCTCTCTCGGTGTGTTTGCTCGTGCCTTGTTCTCGAATCGGTCTCGCCTACCTTTCGTCTCGGTACCGCATCGCCGTTCGAAGGATAACGAAAGAGAGAAGAACGAACGACCAGTTAACGTTGACTCCACGGTATCGCAGGTCAGTTTGGAAGGTGAGCCGAGCAAAAAAGTTTCAAGAAGAAAGGGCATCGAGCGAAGGAAATCAAAGGAAAGAAAGAAAATTGAGAAAAAAAAATTTTACACCTACCGATATAATAATACTTTCAGAGGATACAGTATACAAAAAAAGAAAAAAAAAAACAAACATTAACCATACTCAGTAAGATCCGAGCATCTACTATAAGTACTACATTGGATAGCCTCTTCGTCGTATAATTGTTCAATGTAAAAATCCAAATTTATATTCTCTCTCTCTCTCTCTCTCTCTCTCTCTCTCTCTCTCTCTCTCTCTCTCTTTCTCTCATATCGAAGATAATATAGGATGAAAAACTCGGGTACATAACTCTTACGAACGAGTTAAGAATTTCGAGAGAAGAACGCAACAAATGTTGCTACGTGGTCGGTCTTTGAAAAAGGACAAGGTCCGGGTCGGAATTAATTTAATTTCCTCGATGACACGCCGAGACCTTATTCTTTCTTCTTACCTATAACCGCTTCTCATGCGAGACACTCCCGCCGTTCTCCTTGAAAATCTTGCTCGAGCAAGGATGTCTGCGGTACTCCGCCAACGCTAAAATGAGATCGCTTTAATTATCTCCCATCGATCGATTACGAATCGATTCTTCTATACGAATTGTCACCTTTATCTATCCTTCCTATTCCATTTGTAATATATTAAGAACGTTCGATATTTGCCCTACCCCTCCCCCCCCCTTCCCGGTCCCCGCCAACCTCCCACCCCACCCAAAAAAAAAAAAAAAAAAAAAAGAAAAATCTTAATGATCCATTCAAAGATGGTGATATCTCTTCGATCGGTGATTCGAAAGCAAAAAAAAAAACCCCCGAGAAAAATCGTTTTAAAAAGATTTTCAAAGGATTGCGAGGAAAAAAGAGAAAAATAAATAAATACCTCGCGACTACGAGACGACAAAGAAGAAATAAAAGAATGAAGGAGGGTTGCATACGACACCGTTGACAAATGAGTTTAGTCAAGTGCAAGTGAAATGCAGTCGCAAAAAGTTGGCGTGGCCCTCCGCTCGTCGGAATATGGGTAGCAGTCACTCTACTACTGCCCTCCCTCGCTCTTTCTCTCGTTCTCTCTCTCTCTCTCTCTCTCTCTCTCTCTTTTTCCTTCTCCCCATTAACGGCCAGGTCCTCCTTCACGATCCTCTCGGACATTATCCACGGTTATGGTTTTTCGGCCGATGCCTTGGCAGCAATGGGCTGCAGCGTTGTGAGACGCGTCAGTAGTAGCGAGAAGTGGACCTTCTCTCTCTCCCTTTCTCTCTCTCTCTCTCTCTCTCTCTCTCTCTCTCTTTCTCTCCTCCCCATTCTTTTTCTCTCGCCTTATACTCTCCAGATGCATTCCCGTGGTGCAACCGCCTGCAGCTACGAAGAACTTCAACTCACGCGCGAGCAATACGATAAGGATGTTCGCGAAAAGTCTTCTGATAATGTATACATCATCTTACCTCTTTTGTATTCTACATTGTTGGTTCAATTCAAAAACTCAATGTGTTTTCGAACTCTTATGAAAACAATCTGACTCATTAATCATCGAAAAACATAATATCTACGATACTTCAAATCATGATATTTACATTGAATACATAAACGATCTCTTTAAAATCATCGTTCACTTGATATTATTCTTTCAAGTGATGAATAATCAAACGATGAAACGACGAAAAATTAGGAAAGAATTATATAAACTTTTGGTATACGTTAAACATATATACGTACCATTGGACGATCGGCGGCAATGGTTGTATGATAAATAACGCAAAGCCCATACGTTACATGCCGGGTACAAACGAAACACATGTGAGGATCGTAAAGGAGAGGAAGGAGCATACGATGTGAGCGTGATGCAGGCAAAACGTAGGGTTTCAAAAGAGTAAGAGAGAGAGAGAAAGAGAAAGAGAGAGAGAATGAAAGAAGAGGGGAAAGAGAAAGAGAGGGGAGAGGTACGATGTGAGTAACGAATATCTGATAGCGAAACCTCGCCGTTTCCAACGTATTCCACTGCTTTGCAAGAACGAATGCGGGCCTTTCTCGATGCTACGAGGCCCCCCCGCGCGCAAGAGTACCACGATACCCTTACCCACGCAGTACTCGACGAAGCTTACTGTGAATGTGAGTGCGAGAGAGGATCGTTAATCCTTTGATTACTTTAACCCGAGTTATCTTCGAGTTTTTCTTTTTTTTTTTTCTTCTTCTTTTTTTCTTTTTCTTTTTCTCCCCCTTTTATTTTTAACTATTCCTTTATAATTATAATTTGGACATAAAGCGTTAACCATAACGCGTGGTGAGTATCAAAGAAATTTTTCACAAATTATCGTAACATTTGTCAAACGAAAAAATTATATTTTCATATTAGGTAAGTCTTTATTTTCGTACACTAAAGAGTTTTAATTTTATATTATTATTATCATTAATTGTCACAATAAAAATTTTAAGAAATATTTATTCGCGTGGCATTAAAAAATGCATTAACGAATATCTCAATTATTTCTCATTGTTTCGAACGATTGATCATTTTAAAAGGATAGTTTTTCTTTTCCTAGATAAATCGAATGAATGTAGATCCTTTTGCATAAAACGACTTGGGACTCATGCAACGAGACGAGACAACTTTTTTTCCTTTTCTCTGATCGATACCTAAGAATCTCGTTCTCTCTTTCTCTCTCTCTCTCTCTCTAGGGGAAAAGCAATTTCTTTTTCTTTCTTTCATTCTTTGAGAGGTGGAGGACCTTCTCCAATTCTACGCACGTTCGTCGTACGTTAATTGCCGTAGAGAAGAGGAAAAAGAGGAAGACGAACTAAGGTAGAAGAAAAAGAAGAAGAAGGGGGAGAAAAAAAAAGGAAAGAAAGCCACGCGTGCCGTTTCGTCAACGAATCGTTTGCTTTCTGATGAAGATTCAGAAAGAGAAAGAGAAAGAGAAGGAGAGAGAGAGAGAGAGAGAGAGAGAACGAGAGAAAGAGAGAAAGGGAGAGAGAGAAAGAGAGAGAGAGAAGAGAGAAGAGAGGAAGTCGGCCATAAGCCTCGGACGGTTCGAATCATCTTCTCTCTCGTCCCCGAGTATTAATAATTCATACTCAATGTCAACGTCGTTTTTAATTCCCATCTCTACCACCATAATTTCGGGCTAACGTTTCACTTTCATTTGAGGCGCTTCTATATAACCGAGAACTTTTTACAACGTCGTAAGTATCACCACCTGCTACGCCCTTGCGTTAACGTGCAATTAAATTTCGAGGGTCATCCTCGATATAAAGACGCGAGAGGAAAAATCTTTACTTTACATTTATCTAACGAAAGAAAAAAAACAGAAAAAGAAAAGGAAAAAAAATAATTAGATAGTCTTTCATTCATGTTACTCATAATTTTTCCTCATTACAATTCTCTTCAAGGGATCAATTTAATTGATTGGACTTGCACGAAATAGTTACATTTTTTAATATTTTGTCTCTCCTCCCAATCCCTCTCCCCCTCCCCCACCCACCCACTCATTATTCATATCAAAGAACACAAGGCTTGATCTTTTTACGATATAAATTATTCGTAAAAAGACAAGTATTATAATCGGACGTCTTTCTGGCGAAAAAAAAAAAAAGAAAAGAAAAGAACAAAAAAAAACAATCAGGATAAGTAAGATCGAGAAGAAGCTAGGAAATGTTCGCTGGGAATCGCACGTGCCACCGACACGCATTCCTGACGGTGACCATCGGTTTACAGATGGCAAACGAAGCTGGTGAACGTACTCTTGGGGCAGCACATGTACGACAGAGATAGAAGAATGGATAGATAGACGAAGGAAAAAGAAAAAAAAAAAAACAAGAAAATCGAAGAAGAATGAACAAGAAGAAAAAAGAGAGAAAAAGAGAGAAAAAGAGAGAGAGAGAGAGAGAGAGAGAGAGAGAGAAAGATACAAACTCAAGCACTTTAAAGTTCAGGTTACACGAAGTATATATATATATATATGTACACACATGTACACTATTCACTCGTAGCTTTCATTCACACGCAGAACGCACTTTCTCTCTCGTACACAAATGCATACACCGTTCGTATGTATGCAAGAAAAAGAAGTAAAGAAAGAAAGAGAAAGAGAGAGAGAGAGAGAGAGAGAAAAAAAAAAAGAAAAAAGAAGGAGGGAGGGAGGGAGAGAGAGAGAGATGTGATTCGCATATTCATTCCGCGACGACGTTGTGTATCCCTCGGATCTTCAATTACGATCAGCGCGCCTTGTACAAAACCGTTCCACGCTTTGAACCGTCGGTGTAAATCGGTGCTCCGATCGGTGCATACTCTTGCATCGTGGACCTGCATCGTGCCGCGAGAGAAACAGATTGCGCCCGGTTAGCCGTACGTGCGTGCGTGTACCTATTGCATCTCGTACATATATATGTATGAGAAAGAAAGACAGAGAAGGACAGACAGAAAAAGAGAGAGAGAGAGAGAGAGAGAAAGAGAGAGTGAGAGTGAGAGAGACAGAGAGGAAGGGAGGGGGAAAGAGAAAGGGTTGAGAAAAGACCGAAGCCGACGCTCGAGATCTCCGATCTACTGCCTCTCTTCGAATCCACGATCTTTCTTTCGGTCCTCTGTCCGCATGAAAACTTTATTGGACTCAACCTGGGACGCTCGAGAGAACGTGTTAAGTACGTAATGATTATTGTATCGACCGGACCGAGAACTAACCCGACAGCAGGCATTATTGTTTCATTGATATTTATTCATCGAATAAAATAATTCTTCTCGTTTCGATTAAAAGTGAAAATGAAAAGCCATTGGAAATTTGCAAAGGGAACAAGAGACGTGGGTGGGTAGGTGGGGGGGGGGGGTGGCGGAGTGGACGATGGAAAAAAAAAGTTAAGGAAAAAAAAAGAGAAATAGAAAAAAAAAAGAGAGAGATAGAGAGAAAATAGTAGATATAGCAGAAGAAAAGAAGAAAGAAAAAGAAATGAAAAATACAAGTAACCCTCTCGTTTTAATATCTTTTATTTAATCTTTACGTTCGATGCTTCGACGACTTGTCATTCTCTTAATTATTGTTACAACATAATTGTTTTCTTTTCTTCTTTTCCCCCCCGCCCTCTCTCTCTCTCTCTCTCTTTCTTTTTTCTTTTTTTTTTTTTTTTTTATTTTTTTTGGTTACGAATAGAAACGAGAAAGAGTTGAACGCGTTTTCACGGTCGGAATATGAAATGTTGTTCGGTCGAGCATACGCGATATTACACGGGAGGCTGAAGCGAGAGAGAGACAGAGAGAGAGAGAGAGAGAGAGAGAGAGAGAGAGAGAGGGCCGACCTGAATTGCTAGTATTGTTCTCGGCACAGAGTCGTATTACATACATACCGCCGAAGTGAAAGAGAAAGAGAAACAGAATGAGAGAGAGAGAGAGAGAGAGAGAGAGAGAGAGAGAATGAGAGAAAGAGATTGAGTGGGAGAGAGAAGGGGAAGCAAGAGGGAGCATACACCAACATAGAATTCCAACGTAAGTGCGTGACGTAACGGTCAAGTACCTACATTAACGTTTATGCGGCGAATGAACGCGTTGTTCGAGGCTTGGAAATCAACAACAACCATTTTGCCTTGACATTCTCCTTGCAAATTCAAGATGATTCGAACAGGTGATCGATTATCAACAATTTCATTGTTGATCCGTTCTCCATTCGTTCCTAATAAACTTTCGATCTTTTAATAAAATTCTATTTTTTATCGGGGGGGGGGGGGGGGGGGGGGGGGGGGGGGGGGGGGGGGGTGGTGGAAAAAAAAAAAAAAAGGAAAGGAAAAAAGAATAAAGAAAAGAAATGAAAGAATAATTTTCTAATTTTATCCTTATATATTTATACGTATGAAATAATTTCAATTAGGATGGAAATTATAGAAATTTAAAAATAATCAATTTATTTAGAGTAACTCGTTCCACGTAAAACATTACGAGTAATCATATTAAACTTTTTATTCGAGTTAAAATAGAATGAATACGTACGGAAGAATATTTCAAGACAATCACTCGCTGACAAGTCATTTCAGGAAAGTAAGTAAAGATAAGCAAGAATAAAAGAGGTTAAAGCAATTAAAATTATTGCTGATTAATTATACGTTATGGGAGTTTCTCGCTCGTACGCAATTTTATTGCTCGTACCTTAAGCGAAAACGTTCAAGAGAGATGGCTGTCTATTTATACCTATGTATGTAGGTATACATATATTATAGGTAAGCGTGCGTTGAACATATCGGAGATGCGGTATATCACGAAAGGCTCGCACGATAGACGACAGGTGCCTGCGGTCTCCTCTCCCTTGGAAATTGGAATTTCATCGAACGTCGTAAATTATACGAGCGTACGCGCGGATTCGCCGACGAAAAGCCGATGTATCGGCGCGCTTAACCAAAAGAAATCGCAGAAAAAGGATGCTCGAGGGAGGAATAAAATTTGAAATGCGACTTATTAAACGGAATGTATCGCGCTGTATTACTTTGGTAATATAATATTTTCGAAAGTGAAATCGACTCCTTCGAATGAAATAATATAAAATTTCATTCATCGAAATATCTTTAACCTATGTCGATTTAGAATAAAGATAGAAAAGAAAGAGAAACGGAGAGAAACGTAAAAAAGGATAAAAAAAAAAGAGAGAGAGAGAGAGAGAGAGAGAGAGAGAAATAAGAAAACTCAAATTAAATCCCCTAATTAAAAGTAATATTTCATATAAAAACGTTATGGTGCACGAGGTTACAGTTTATCGATGAAAAAGCGATTTAAATGCAAATATCAAGTATATCGACTAACTCAAACGTCGTACACGACAAAGGCTTATTTTGACGTGATCGATGCACCTTTATAAGGTGTCACGACAATGAAAATAACTTTATTCTCACTCGTGACATATCATTCTAATGCGCTGGTTTGTCCGCGCTCTAATACTTACTCTGTCAGCGAGAACGTTCAACTCATTTCCCACATACGTCTTTTGAGTTCTAAGTCGTTGCGAAATCATTCCTGAATAAATCCTAACTCAGTATATAAGAGTACGTAGTTATAGTAAAGCCAATCGCGTACGCACGTCTTAGCAACAAATTATCGGAACATTTAAGCGATCGTATCGGTTGGTTAGATAACGAATATCCTATAAATGAAAAGGAGAAAAAGAAAAAGAAAAAGAAAAAGAAAAAAAGAAAAACAGAAAGAGAAAAAGCCATGGAAAGAAAAAGAAAAAAAAAAAAAAAAAAGAAGAAAACATGATATCTAAAATTGAACCTTACAGATCCGTCGAACGTATGTACAATCCCATTCGTCTTTAATTGACAACTTTTGCAATCATTCAAATACTAATTTATTATCATGTATTTTCACTATTATATAAATTATATATTGAAAAATTGTTGCGCGATTAATTCATCCTAATTATATGTTAAAATTGTATAAAGTCAATGAATAGGTATTTAACAAAAAAGAAAATGTATTGCCCTCAAAATGCAATTGGGCTCGTTCGAAGATAAGAAAGAATATCGCACGTCGAGGTCGAACTTGAGTTTTAATTAAACCTATGTCCAATCAAGGATTATCTATCTACCGTTGAAGATACTCCTGCATTTCCGCGTTCTACTTGGTAGGATTCGCTGGAGAGTCTTATGTTCTTTTACTAGTTTATTCAAAGGAAGAAAAAGAGAAAGATAAAGAGAAAGAGAAAGCGAGAAAGAGAGAGATATATCTTCCGACTCATCGTTCAGGTCAGTCCACCCGTCCGTCTTACCTATTCGCAAGCAAACGACTTTGGATCTCTCTCTCTCTCTCTCTCTCTCTCTCTCTCTCTCTCGCACACACACACTTTTTTACTCACTCACTCATTCGATTTCTTCCCTATATCGCCCGTCGGCGAAGCCATCTATTTATACGTCTACGTTCAACTCCTTATCAGAGATCTTCCTTGAAAGCTGGAAAACGCGAGCGGTAACGAGTGATTAGCCACCTGTTAGTAATTAGTTTGCGTGGTCCAACGAATGCTGCGTTCCTATTAACTACGCGTTTCCATTAATCTTTTTCCCCTTTCTATTTCTATCTTTGATAAATCTCATTTACAACTTCATTTTACAAACCCGCAGAATACAAGATTAACATTCAATATTATTTCAATTCTTTATCCCTCCCCGAGATATTATATATCTTTGAGGTGGGAGGGTAGGGGGTGTGTGGGAGTGGGGAAAGTAGAATAGCACTAAAAAAAGATCACGGAAGAATGGACATCTTTAGTATGACCTTGATACCGGTCCCTCTGCTTTTTTGGCTTGCATAACTAGAAGTTCTGGCCTGTCCAACGGTCCAGAAACCGTGCGATGCTGTAATAATTTCGAATACGAGACAGGTCGAAAGAAGAAGAAGCAGAAGAAGAAGAAGAAGAAGAAGAAGAAGAAGAAGAAGAAGACGACAACGACGACGAAGAAGAAGAAGAAGAAGAAGAAGAATAAGATAGAAGGAAAAAGAAGGCAGCAGAGAGAAAAAGATACTTCGTGCGGGGCATCGGGCTAACAGCAGGTGGTTGCTTTGCTTAAATGCCTTCCCGAGAATCGGTTTAATATATACATAGGTACACTGTATACCTGTATATAATATACGTCTTATATATGCACCAGCCTATATTTTCTACATATACCTGTACATACAGGTATGCATTTATACAAGGCGATAGATAATGCATGTGCTCGTTCGCGCGCGCGCGCGCGCGCAAGTCTATCTCACGTATGGTAGCCCTCGTAGGCGAACCGTAATACCAGCACCGCTACGTTATCTCCTCGTTCTCGATATATACATGAGTCACATACTCGGTGTATCGAAAGGAAAATTATCCATTCATTGAGTAAATCAATTGATATAAAAATTAATATTTCTTTGCTATTTGAAAACTTTACATCGATCGTAGAACACAAATAAATGTTTCCAATTACGTTGATTATCGATCGAATTATTAATGAATATTAATTTGTACGTAAGCGTGGAGAGGAAAAAGAGAAGAAAAAAAAAAGAAGGAAATAGAAAAAGAAAATCAATTGTTCTCTTAAAGATTTTCTAGATTTCGTAAGAGGTGTAAGAGCAGATTTATCATTTGTAAGAATATCTACGATTCAATGGAAATATATATATATATATATATTTATTTATTTATTTATTTATTTATTTATTTATTTGCGTGTTTTTCATAAACACCCGGTATATTCGATACGAACCGATACGCATTACTATGCGTCGCGCGGGGGCGCGTTTTAACGTTACGGGAACGAAACACACGCTAGCGTCGATACTGTATACCAGTCGAGCGCATAATCCTCTCTTTTGTGGATATCGCTAATCGCGAGTGTTCTTGGCGAAAAGGAATCTTTTCTTTCTCTTTTTCTTTCTCTTTCTTTTTCTTTCTCTTTCTTATTCTTTCTCACTCTCGATACGGCGTGAAAATAACGGCCAGTATCGTTCCTACGACTTTTCTATCTCTTTCTCTCTCTCTCTCTCTCTCTCTCTCTCTCTCTCTCTCTCTCTCTTTCTTTTCAAGAAAGCAATCTTGGTTGAGGTTGTAACCGGGAAGCTACGCGAGAAACATAAACTGAGTACCATCCGTTTATTCCTTGTCTTCTTTAACACGTTCACATTGTTGGAATTTGCAAGACTCCGATAAGCCTACTTTTGTTCGCGAGAATGAACAAAATTATTCGTCTATGAGAAATAATACTCGATTTATTCGTACAAATTTACTCTAATAATAATAATAATAATAATAATAATAATAATAATAATAATAATAATAATAATAATAATAATAACGAGATTAATTGTATTAATTAAAATAAAAAATGAAATCAATCGTTCAAATTAATAATAAATGTTTTATCATTCTATGTTATAACAATATAATAATTCTATCAGATTTATACGGACGTGGATAGATTTATATAAAAAAAAAAAAAAAAAATTATCGAGAACGTTAAAGAAGCGAGAGTTTTCTTGACGTTTATTATATAGAGCGAATTGTTTAATTTTTTTTTTTCTTTTTTTTTTTTTTTTTTTTCCAAATTAATCAATGAAAATTGTATGATACAGAATTGAGAGCAATAAGTGTTATTACGTTATAACGTTAGGCACACTCGAGGCTGTTATAGTAGCGAGCGTTCAACGATGCGTAGGTGTCCCTTGATTGGACGTCAACTTAATTAAAGGTCAACCTCGCCCTTGCTTTCTTCGCACAAGGTGCACACAATAACGCATACACGCAAGCATAGACGCACATGTATCCTCTGAAGTATTGTCACGTCGACTAAATAGACAGAGAGAGAGAGAGTAAGAGAGAGAGAGAGAGAGAGAGAGAGACAGAAAGAAAGAGAAAGAAAGAAAGAGAGAGAGAGAGAGAGAGAGAGAACGTTCTATCGACACTAATGATATACTCGAGGCACCTTAAGGGCTCGTAAATTAGGTGTATCGAGCTTTCGTGCGCTGTCTTTTTCGCCTATGAGAAAGCTTCTTATTTATGAGCCAACTCTACGTAAGGAAGTATTCTCTCTTCTCTTCCTTTCTACTTTACGTGTTGACTGAGAAAACGAGAGAGAGAGAGAGAGAGAGAGAGAGAAAGAGAGAGAGAGAGAGAGGGAGGATGAGAGTTCATCGACAGCGAACACGAGGAAACTTTATTCAGGATTGTTTCCCTGTTGTCTAGCAGCGTAATCTATGGTACGATAGCGTCGTCTTTCGCTATTCCATAATACGCGAATTTATAGTCAGCAGGAGTGGTGTAATGATACCTTGTAATCTTTATAACGTGCTACCGAGATTGAGGAAAAAGATGTGCTATGTACAATATATTCGTTGGGAAATAAAAAAAAAAAAAAAGAAAAAAATTACGTCCTGCTAAAAATAATGATACATTATACTGATCATTGGATTTAATTGAAAGTCCTGAAAATAATTAGAATTTTAATATCTTAAAATAGTATTCTTAACACATTGTTAATCAGATAATTGGACATCGATTTTCATTTACATCGTAATATATTTCAATAAGCGATTGACTTTAATGCGACCGATAGGAAATAAATTCTGATGAAACATATGAACGCTTTAAAAAAAAAAACCATTTAATGACCGACGAAAAGCTTTTAATGGCAATAACAAAAAGAAAGAAAAAAAAAAAAAAAAAAAAAAAAAAAAAAAAAAAGAAAAAAAGAAAAAAGGAAAGAAAAGTAAAAAGACCATAAATATACGAGAAGTAGAAAATAGGTAATACAGCGGCAATTACATTACCACATGGTATTATAATAGTTGGTTGTAAGCGAGTAGTAAATGAGAAGAAAAAAATAAAAAATAAAAGAAGGCGAAATGCACGGATCCTATCGGAAAGTAATTACTAAGGCGATGGTAATTAATCAAATTCCGCGTATAGATGACGCGACGAAAACGAATCGGCCCTGCGGCCAAGGGCAATCCATTAGTGAAACACGCGTGTCTCGTGTGTATTATCTTGCAGCTCGCTACGCATGCTCGCGCGACTTATCTCTTCCTTCTTCTCGCTAAGGGGATCGCGAGGAAAGGAAGTCAAATAAGAAGACGAAGACGAAGACGAAGACGATGGGGAGTAAACGTAGACCTCTTGTATTAGTCTGACATTAGCTTCCACGTGACGTGCGATCCCTACGATCTTGCACTTTAACCGGCTAATTGTACGCGACTGGGAAAATACATTTGAGAGAAAGAGAGGAGGGGAGAGAGAGAGAGAGAGAGAGAGAGAGAGAGAGAGAGAGAGAGAGAGAATTTCTTCGCGTTTCAGGAGAAGAGCCGTGACGGATCGATGGGTCAATCGAGGTCGTCGCTCGATCAAACGTTGAAAGGACTTTTCCTTGGATATAAGTCCGCCAAAGTGTTAAAGAAGTTTAACTTATTATTAGTTACGAATATGAATGTATATGTTAATTAGAAAGAAAAGAAAAGAAAAGAAAAAAAAAAAAAACAAAAAAACAAGAAGAAGGAAGAAAAAAACAATTTCGAAAATATACATTCAAATGATCGGACCAGTTTAATCGAGTGAAAATTGTGAAACAATTTTCTAATATGTAGTTATACAAATTGAATGAAATCCTTTCTTCATAACGTTGGAAAGTAACCTACACAGTATAATTCCTCACATCCATTTTTTTTTTTCGCTACTAACGTACATACGCAGCTATATTAATGAGTTATTTGTCGTTGTTCTGTCCTACTTCGTGCTCGCTATATACCTTTGTGTGTAAATGTAAACGAGCGTTAATGTTGCGAGAGAGCTAAGACCGAATGAACTACGTGCGAACTACGTGAAAGAACAGAGATTTCTTCTAATCATTTGGTAGGCGTGATTTCACCATTGATTTTCTCTACAATTAGTTCTAACGGAAATTAAACGGTGAAATCGTAATCCATCGTAGGTGTAATATTCTTCCCTTCTCGTTTCATTGAAAATTTTCCTCGTCTAACGTTCATCGATAATGAGACTATTATTAGAAATGATCATTATCATTTCTCTTATTCTTATTGGAACTTAATTCGGTGCAACTTGAGATAATATTTATTTAAAAATGTAAAATTAATTTTCCTTTTTAAAAATAAAAATATAATACAAATATAAACATCGCCTTCATCAAAATAAATTCCAAAACATGATGACTAAAGTTAAATAATAAAACTCCCACGATCGTGATCTTTCAGTTCTCACTGACCCGGAAAGATCACGAAAAAATCTCGATTAATCTCTCTATAAAACGCTCGTCTAATTAAGCATAATTATAGACGATACAACATATAATTAGTATCATAATAAAGAAAGAGAAAAAAAAAGAAAGAAAGAAAGAAAGAAAGAAAGAAAAAAGGATATAAAATGCATACATAAAGAAATAATAAATTATTTCAGGTCATAGATGTGGATTTTGTAAGCACGACACGTACAAACGAGATCTTTTGATGGCAAAAGAGAAGCCGGTCGCACTTTCCCGCTCGGAGCTGGTCGCACCAAGTGCATTGGAAAGTGCAGCACGCAGTTTCCAGCCTCTCCTCGTTCTTTCCATCTCTCTCAAACATACTAGCGTATATTTTGCTTACAGCGTGGCACCGATCTGCCTACCGAGTGCTTTCTCTCACCTCGATACATACACACGCACTTACGATCAACTCCTTCCTCGTCTCTCTTTCTTTCTTTCTTTCTTTCTATCTCGTGTAACATGTTCTTTCTCTCTTTCACCCGGTCATTCGCTCCTTCCTACCGTTTCGTTAAAATTGAAGGAAACGCGCTCGATCGCCTGGAGCCTCAGCGATACGAAATAACAGAGTACCTACTACCGAGTCCGATCATGGTACAAACACCTCCAGCTGCGGAAAGTCTTCGCTCGAGTGAATACGATAAGAAAATTTCGTCTTTTATTTTTTTTCTTTTAATTTCTTCCTTAATTTCTCCTTTTACTTTCGTGTCGCTCGGATAGGTTTATGGGATTTCGCGGGGGATGCTGGATGTTACCTTTTGGCGAACGTCCGTGTTCCGGTGGGACATTGACAGCTTTACGAGCCGTATGCTCGACCGTTTACTTACGGCTTGATACAGGCCCAAGACTTCGTGATATAAACGATACGAGCGAACGATCGAGGAATCTCAAAAATCGTGCCTATCCCTGCATTAAAGTCTTCGCTCGAGATTGAAACGATGCTATAGTATATGTAAGCGTAAAGCTTAGTTCACATAACCCTTTTATCATTGCCAACTATAGTTTGTATTAACGATTTAATATAAAGAAATCGTTTAATTGAGAGACAAAAAAAAAAAAAAAAAAAGAAAAAAAAAACGTACTCGATCATTGTACTCGATCATGATCGACGAGATCCTTTCTTTTCTAAACGTCATCGTACATCGTGTAACTTGTACTTACTTATAACCTAACTGCATGCATGAAACGATCAGCTAATTCTTCCGATACTCTAACACGCTCGAAGAATCATATTCGCCTTTGGAATGTGCCTTTCTTCGAAGTAATACATCGCGAAAAGGAAGACTCCTTGGATCTCTCTGCATAGATTCCTGACGGAAGCGCCGTGACGTACGATCGACCGACCGTGTCGTATCTCACCACCCACTGTTAAGAGCAACGAGAACTACTGAAGGGAGAATGAACGTTGTGTAATTCAGGGACACGTGAGTAACCCGATAACTAGTTATCATAGTTGATGATAAAAAAAAAAAAAAAAAATATATATATATATATGTATATATATATTTATATATATTTCTATATGTTTATATATTTCTATATATGTATATATATTTCTATAGCGATATAATAATAATAATACTCTTAGTTCTTTCTACTTTTAATTTTTCATCATGAATTCTTTATAAATTTAATGCAAATTTATTACCACAAATATATATTAAATATTGTCGTTCGAAATATAAGATACATGTTTTTCTCGATAATTGCAACTTTTCATTCCTCTAGTACACAGAACACATAATTCATTGATATTGAAAGTCGTCTGAGTGGACTAATTTAATAAGTAATTAATCGAGAACTCTTGCACGCAATCAATGGCATGTACGATAGATTACTATACCAGTAGGACTACGTGTAAATCAGAAGGTTAGCACGAATTAGGAAGGCAAAATAATTCTTTGGATATATGAATATTTCTGTTCGACGTTATCAAGACTACGAAAGTGCACGTCAATTTATCGTTATAGAACATAAATCAATTAACATCTATACACCCGTTCTAACTTGATAGTTAAAATATAAACGTGTATTCCTTATATATAACAAACCGGAGCAATTAAAATTGGATAACGATACGATCTTTGAAATACCACGGATATCTTAAACTTTATAGTGAAAAGAATTGATAATGATCGATCGAATGAGTCGATAGACTGGTTTCCTCTCAACGTAAGAGAAGACATATTTCAACGAGCGTCTGGATGGATTCCGTTTAAATCTCCGGCTACCGTTCACAATGCTCGCTCCTGGCGACCTATTCGAGCAACAAAAGAAGATTCGATCGTGAAACAGGTTTAAGGTCGAACTTCTCCTCGTTGAGATGAGAAAAAGACAGAGGGAGACTAAGAAATAAGTTTGTAAGTATGTGCGTGTGTATTTTAAAATAAAGACAGATTCCTTTAACTCATGGAGAAAGAAAGAGATGAAAATTAACGAGAAGGTAAATAAATACCTATTTGATGTGACGATGACTTTCTAATATCTTAGTGAATGCATTAGAACACACGATTTTATCAGGTGTTAAGTAAACTGTCCTGTATCCATCTCTTCTCCATTCATCAAATGATTTCAATTTAATGATAACACTATATTCAAATACAAGTATAGAAACTTTCGCACAACTCTTGAAACTCTTACGTATCCCATTATGTACTTTAGTAAAGTATAGAAGAAGATAACATTGAAATTTAAGCCTTAAATGAATTCATTCCCAAAGAGAGACCTAGTCGTTAAATGAAAGGAGACTTAACTTTCTTGCATAAGACGCAAGGTTTCACGTGAATGAAAGTCCAAGTCTAGATTGCACAGTAGGATCAAAGTAGATCACCGTAGGTCGTCGTAACATTGATCACGAATAATCCAATAAAATTAATAATACAATATTAACGTCGTTATCGTATATATTACAATTTTCATTAATCTCATATAAAGTAACCCCTTTATATAAACAAATTAAGATTAATTAAATTTGTAATTAATTAAATTAATAAAAATTAATTATTAAATTTTCACAAACTTTTTCTCGTTAATCCAATTTTATCGTATATAATTAATTGTTATAAAAGAAAACTAAAAGAACAAAAAAAAAAAAAAAAGAAAAAAAAAGAAAAAGAAACAATCGGTAAATATAGAGAAAGAGTGATATAGAGACAGAAAGAGAAAGAGAGAGAGAGAGAGAGAGAGAGAAAAAGAAACAACGTATGCACAAGATCGAACTATCGAAGTACACATGGCGGTGGTGGTCGGTGCACGCGAATGCATATACATCTCTGCCTCGTCGTTGCACTCGGGAATGCGGTCTATAGCGCGTAGGATCGAGAGCGTGTGCAAGAGAAAGAGAGAGATAGAAAATGAGAAAGAGAGATAGATAGAAAGGATGGAAAGAGAGAGAGACAGAGAGAGACAGAGAAGGAGAAGACGAAGAAGGTAAGTAAGATAGAGAGAGAGAGAGAGAGAGAGAAAGAGAACGAGAAAAAGAGAGAGAACGAGAGAGAAGGAGAAGGAAATGGGTGGAGAGAACGACGAAGGGAAGGATAGGCACAAAGAAACGGCAAGAGAAAGAAGAAAAGGAGAGAAAGAGAGAAAGAGAGAGTGAAAGAGGAAAGAAAGAGAGAGGGTGAGATGATGAGAGAGAAAGAGAGAAAGAGAGAGAGATATATATATAGAAAAGGATAGAAAGAGAGAACATGCTCGGCAGTCGTAAACGGCAACAATTGCTGCGGGCGTTGCCACTCGAAAGTCTGAGTGCCTAATGCCAGATGTCAGACGATGGTTAGAGTCATTACGTTCGTCACTTCGTACACTACGATACGCGACGAACCATCTTTTATTAAATCTGGACCAATAGTCTTTCTCCAATCGTAACAAATAAATCTTATTATTCACGAAGGAATTCGTGTAAGGTAAAAGAAAGAAAGAAAAAAAAAAGGAAGGAAGGAAAGAAAGAAAGAAAGAAAGAAAGAAAGAAAGAAAAAGAGATGTCCAACTGAAAGGATGGGAAAAATCATGAAGATTTTCAAGAGAGAGATAGATAGATAGATAGATAGATAGATAGAGAGAAAGAGAAAGATAGAGATAAAGAGAGAATGAGAAAATAAGATGGAGATAGAGAGAAGAACAAGGACGACGAAAGCTTCCTTCTATTCGTTCTTCGCTCTCTCGACCGCCTTTCTTCATTCTTAGAGGTAAAAAGACGGATGTACGAACGGACAAAAGGCAGCGTGGCTTAATGATCCTCGGTTGCCAGTTAGGACGTATTATAATGGGAGGCTTGCGCGAGGATGAATTGGAACCCGTGTCCTGGCTGCGTAGGATAAGGCACCTACACGGAGCTCTCTTCGAGCTCGTCTTCTTCGTTCTCTTCTTTAAGGCACGCAGTATAATACATGCCAACGGTAACTACTCTCTTTCACTCTCCTTCTCCCTCTTCCTCTCCTTCTCTCTCACACACTCTCTCTCTCTCTCTCTCTTTCTCTCTCTTTTTCTCTTTCACGTACACCTACGTATTCGATACCGAACTTCAACTTGACATGATTTCCATTTTCGAGCCATTTCAATTTCGCAAGAACTAATGAATAACTTCATTTGATTTTCTTGTCGTTCTTTCTCGTTGGTATGCCAATAAAATTAATGCACTCTCTTTCTCTCCCTCTTTCTTTCACTCTTTTTCTTTCTTTCTTTCTTTCTTTCTTTTTCTTTCTTCCTTTCACGTAAATGAAAGAGAAAAAAGGAAGGCGGAAATAGCCTTAGGCTTTTTTGACTGATGTAGAACTACGTCATTGTGCTTTCGGCTTTCGATCATATCGTCGAATATTTTTAGGTGCGATCGGTGCCATCCGATCACGTCGACATCAATCACGTCAAAGGATTGCTTCCTCGTTGTTACTTATAACTCATTAGAAATTAATGCGCCTTCTGAATAGTTTCGATCGTTATGATTCGTCAAAAGTTATAACTCCATGGTTATATTTCTCCGGACTAATTATTCAAAATTTCATTATATTTTGATCACTCTATCCAAGAAGATGTCTTCTTCTTCTTCTTCTTCTTCTTCTTCTTTTTCTTCTTCTTTTTCTTCTTCTTCATTTTTTCTTTTTCTTCTTTTGTTGTGACTGAATAGCCTTGAAAGAGTCAAATTTTAACTTGAATAAGCAACGTTCTCATGGCGTAAAGTACAACGAAGTACAAAGAAGAACTCAAACGGAACAAAAGGTAAAGAGAAATAGAAAGAGAGAAAGAGATAAAGAAAGTATCGATTCAAAGACAGAGAACTCGCGACTCTCGACTCACGAATTCGACTTCCAAAACCCGTTTCCGTCCCGACCAGCCATAGATCGGGACCTCCTCTCTTAAGGTAGAGAAATAGCGAGAAAGAGAAAAAGAAAGACAAAGATAGATAGAAAGAAAGGGAGGGAACAAGAAACAGAGAAAAATAAAGGAGTAAAGAATAAGACGAGAATGAAAAAAAAAAGAAAAAACAAAAAAAAAATAACAAAAAACAAAAAAGACAAAAACAAAAAAAAAATAAAAGAAAAGGAGAAAAGAGAAGGAAAGAAAGGGAAAGAAAAGAAGAAGAAGAAGAAGAAGAAGAAAAAAAACGGACAAAACGACAAAGAAAAATAAAACGAAAGAAACGAAGAAGCGAAAGGGGTGGAGCCATACCAAGGGGATGGAACGAGAAACCAAAAGAAAGAAAGAAAGAAAGAAAGAAAGAAAGAAAGAAAGAGAGGGAAAAAAAAAAGAAAAGAAAAGAAAAATAAAATATGAAAGAACAGAAAAAGTCTGGTCCGAATACGAGATGGAAAAGGATAGAGAGAGGGGGAGGGAGGAAGAAGGTCCGACGAAAAATGTGTAATTATAATAATTATACCGTCGGGGATAACAATTATAAATCATCATTGAACTAGGCAACGGAATAAAAGAATATACTTGCTAACATAGCACATGGATTAATATATATATATACATATATATATATATATATACATATATATGTATATATGTATATGTAGAAGAGTATCGCGAAATATATTCGACGGCCATTGCAGAAAAGAGGCCACGAATGCATCTGTGTGCGGGCCAAAGCGGTCGATTGAAAAATGTACTCATTTATTCCTTGCAATTTCCATCGGCATTCGGCGGCACCTTCTCTCCTTCTCTCTCGCTCTTTTTCGTTTGCGAAGATAAAAAGGTGGCATCCGAGAGACCAAACGTAGGAGGAGGAAGAAACCTTTCTTTTATCTCTCTCTCTCTCTCTCTCTCTCTCTCTCTTTTCATTTCTTTTCTTTCTTCTTTTTTGTTTTTTTATTTTTCCTTTTTTTTTTCTTTTTTTTTTTTCTCTCTCTTTTGGTATGAATCCCTTTTTCTTTCATTTCGTCCACGCTTCGCTCGGTGTTATGAATGACAGACGCTTCGTCACAGAGCCAACTACCTCGCATCTCGACCTTTAGCTATACTCTTCTCTTTTATCTTTTTCTCTTTCTCTTTCTCTTTCTCTTTCTTTTTCTCTTTCTCTTTCTTCACTCCTTTTCTTTCCTTTTTCATCTTCTTCTTCTTCTTCTTCTCCTCCTGGTCCTTCTCCTTCTTCTCCGTCTCCTTCTTCTTCTTCTTCTTCTTCTTCTTCTTCTTCTTCTCAACAACTTCCTTCTTCTGGCACAGTCCTCAGAACAGAGATCCACCTTCTCTAATCTCCGTGACAAACCCAACGATCGTATCGCTCGAACTCGCGAAAGGGCGACGCTTCTGTGGACTCGATATCGTTTCAAACGAACGACCCACCCAAGGTGATACAAGAAGATTCGAGAGATAGGTCTCTCTTTCTCTCTCTCACACACGCACACACACACACACACACACACATTCTTATTTTATTTCTTTTTTTACTATTTTCACTCTTATTTTCTAGTTCTATCTTAACTTTTACGAATTTCGAAAACTTTTACATATATATGTATGTATGTATGTATGTATGTATGTATGTATGTATGTATGTATGTATGTACATATGTATATTATGTGTCTATATATACTTTCGTAAGAGACTTTGTCAACTTGATTAATTTAATCCGACAGATCGGAGATTATAAACCTCCTTAAAAATTTCTATAATAAATTATTCTCATACTTTAGAAATTAATCTTTCTTTTATTTGTTTGATATTTAAAAAAAAAAAAATCGCTTCACCATTTGTATTCGAAAACTACGATTAATTAATCATTTTTAAAATATCGTTCATAGGTCGATAAATCTTTTAATACGATATCATTTTAATAGAATCCCTTAAGTAAATTCGATTAGAAATTTTGACTAAGTAAATGAAACTAGTGTATTATAGATATAAGATAATAATATTAGCATAATAGAATTATAATTATCGTAATCGATCATAAATATATTATTAATTGTTATTATTATATGTTTCCAAAAATTATGATTATGTCGAATATAATAAAACATTTTTACGTTTATCTAACATCATATAATATCGATTATTAATTAATATTAAAATAATTAATATTAATCAGAGAAAGAGTGAGTGTATATATATATATCAATTCTAATTGAGAATAAATATATTATTACTATCGAATATTAATTCATTTTAATATTATTAGGTTGGTGCGAATGAAATGTCAGATTCTTAAGTGAATAAGAATCATTTATTCCGACATTTCATACGCACCAACCTAATAAATTAAATTTAATTAACGATTGTAATAGAATTTCTATTCGAATTTAAAGAAGCGCACGCGATAATTACGTAGTATCAATTAAACTAATTTCATTCAATATTAAGAAAATATAAAAATTGTAGAATAATTTATTATGTCGTTAAGAAGAAGATAATAAAAATTAATATCATTGTAATCTTTATGCGCGTTATAAACATTATGTAGTAGTTTAAAATGAATAAGAGGATATGTATGTAAACAAAACGAAGAAACGCTTGGGCGTTTGACCTTGGCCCAAGAAGAACTCTCTGTATTGTTTCACATCAATCAAGCGTAGTACTCGATCCTGTTAAGACGTATTTGAACTCGCTCCTTCTTCCGAATTTTCTACGATATTAATTTTATACAAAATTAGCTTCTCATTTACATTACACATGCTGTATTTTATTTTCGAGTCAATAATTTATAATTTATTAATCATAATCAATCATATTTCGTGTCATATTCGACTTCCGTAAGTGTATATTATATATATATATACATATATATATATATATATATATATATAT
This sequence comes from Vespa velutina, assembly GCF_912470025.1. NCBI lineage: Eukaryota > Metazoa > Arthropoda > Insecta > Hymenoptera > Vespidae > Vespa > Vespa velutina. The sequence continues at coordinate 3,583,563 of NC_062198.1, read as the reverse complement.
ATATATATACACATGGTCCTTATATACATATATACATATATACACATTTATATACGCAAATACATGAATACATTCATTATATATACACGCATACTATACATATATAATCTTATTCGATATTAATAATACTCTGATGAATTTTTCAAGTTATGATATACATACATACATACACGTTTATTATACACGCATATTATACATATTTAATCTTATTCAGTATTAATAATGTTCGTGAATGTATTAGGTCACAATTCATCATGTTCAACGAATTTATGAAGCTGAGCATATTGGACAGTAGCAATCAAGTCGTATTTAATAATCGTAATTAGTCGTACAAGTATGATAACTTGTCCGGAATATTTAAATAAATTACATCATAAGAATAAACTTATTAATGAAATTACGATCATTTTTGTTCCGGCTATTCCATTCTAAAATATTTGTCAATGAACGAAAACGTAAACGAAAACAATCAAACATTTAGTTTTCTTATGTTATTACGACTTCAAATATTATCATAGCTTTTATAAGATGTATTATATGAAGAGCTTGGCAAAGGTGGATGTAAACAAAAGGAGAACTGACAAGTACTGGCAAAAGAAGATGTAAACAAAACGAGAGATGCAGTCATGTTTATCCTTGACCCGAGTAAGACGTTCACTACGATCTCATTCAAGCGTAATACAAATCAATAATACGTAAGTACATATTATATATATATATATATATATACTTGTGATCAACAAATCGTGACTCATACATATATCCTATGTATTTTCTAAATTTCAAAATGGATCTCCATACGCAGCTACCTCCTTGTGGTGAGATCTGGTAACCGGTATTGCCTACGGTGTTCATATATATGGTGCAACGTAGGCACTGCCGGGCGAATGGCTGACGTTCGTTGCATTAGAAAAATCCTTAGCTTTTTCATTTTATATTTTATCAGAATAAAAAGAATAATATACAATATAATATACGCTACGATTTATTATTAATTTTTTTTCTTTTATTATCAATGTAAATTAATATAAATTAAAAAATTTTGTTTATCAATATAAATGAATAAATTAATGTGATAATTTATTTATCGATATAAATTAAAGTAATAGAAAATTCAAGATACATAAAAATTCCATTTAATTTATTCTTATAGATCAGAATTTAATTTATTACTGTTTCTCATTTAATTTTACTTTAATGCTATATTTATTTAATTATACGTATTTATGCAATTAATATATTTCTATAAACATATTCCTATTATCTTCGTGCCATTTTTTTTTTTTTTTATTTTCATTTAATTGATAGATCTTCAGTTGTGATCGCGTGCAATGCAATCTTAGAGTCAGTGTTTGTACGAAAAAATTACAATTTTTGCAACTTATTCAGTTGCTTTAAAAATTCAATCAAATCGTGAATCAGAGTCAGTGTTGTTCGCCGAATAAAATATCTCGATCGTGTTAATAAATCAATGGAAAAAAATGTATGTAACATTCTTGTTAAAATAATTTGTTCGTCGCGTTATTAGATTCATTAGCACACTTTCGGCCTACTCGGTAAAAGAGGATTGATTGCATTGCGATAATTATTGTAATGATCGAAAATGTGAATTAAAAAATTCATCCTCTTCATCTTTATCGACGAATGTAAAACTTCGTCCGGATACAATAAAATGAAAGTATATTTCTTTCCTTTAATCATTACTTCTCCGATTCATTGATCAAATCAAATATTTTTGTAATTATTTTCATTCATTAAAGATATTCCTTTTATATGGAACATATAATTAATTTTTTTTTTTCTTTTTCTTATACAACTTTAATAATAACACAATCAACGTATCATCGATTCAACAATAATTTCGATCAACTTCACGACATCGTTCGACCAACGTCGAAGGGGAGACGAGTGTTTTGGAGCCATCGCAGAACTTCTTAAGTAGTAAATGAAAATTTTGAAGTTCCTCTGGTGCCCATCCATGGATAAAAGATCCATATTGGCACGCGTTACTGGTTGTATTCGCAGATGTCCCATTGTCCGAAACGAGCAAAAGTGATCGTGATTAAGATCTTTGATTTTATTCACGAGTGGTTCCCTATATGTGTAGTTAGCTCTTTTCTTGGGAATTTTTTTATTATTATTATTATAATAGATGTCAGGTTAGGGTCTTCTTATTTCAAAATCGTTTAATTAACAGTGCTGTTAATTAACACTTTTTTCTCTCTTTGTTTTTCCTCGCGATATTAATAATGAAATCGGGCATTCATTTACCCGATTTCGTCCAAATAAAGCATATAACGTGATTCATGTTACATGCATTGCTTTGTACTTAATTTTTTTTAATCACGATTTACTTCGATATTTTGATATATCAATGATATATAAATGAGCAAGAAGACAAACCTCCTTTTCTATCAGTCAAGATGTGAATCATAATTCCGTTCTTTCATTAGAACAGCCATTTGATGAAAGGAATCGTCCGAGGTTATTTTTTATTACAAATTAAATATTTCAATAAATTAAATATTTCAATAAATATTTTCTCCTAATCCAATTTCATAACCGCATAATTTGTATATATATATATATATATATATATATATATATATATACGAGATATATACATATTTCATATCTACATGTCAACACAGCTACCGTGAGTCACTCAAAGACCCTTATGCGGTGTACAATGTAATAGAGTTGTATAAGGTTTTTTGTAACTCTAATTTTACCACGACGTGGTGTAACTATTATAACTATTATCATCATCAACTCCCTCCCCCTTTTCCTCCTTTTGTTTGAGTCCTTGCTAATAAGGTAAGCAATGAGACTCATAGAGTCACAGCCCGTTTAGGCCTAGTTTATAAATTAATCATTTTTTAGTTGAGGATTTTCAGCACTAATTGTACTAATACACGTTTCTCCCTTCCCCTCCCCCCATGCTTTCTGCATTCTCATCTATGCGTTTGCCCAGGTATTACTCGTTTGGATGAGAAACAGTCAGTATGGGTTTTTAGTTTTAAATTTCCATTTTAGCGGCTGTCATTGTGCTGGTGATTGCACGGTATACCTTGCACTTGTATGTGCGTTTTAGGTGATACATTATACATCGTTTCGCGATAACTTTTTATAATGAATTAATAATAAATAAATATTTTATTATATTAATATCGTTTTGCATAGTTATCACATGTTTCTGTGGAAAATTTTAAATACTCGTATATATTACTAGTATCTATGTATATACTTAGTACTATGTACTAGTATTTTTGCTTTAGTCATATATGCAATAATCATTAGTCATGGCAGTCGATTATAGCAATAGGTACGTACTCCTAATACATTAGAACAATACGCGTTTGAACTAGGGTGTCGGAGATGCCCCGGGGCATGCTCTCTAGTGTAAGCTTTTGCACCCTGGTGGCATGTGAGAGAACCGTGGAGCGTATGTGTTGGTGTGAATGCTTTACACTTTTTAAATATAGATGATAGACAGGCAGGTAGCATACCTTTTTCTAAGTGAATGTCCAAATTTTAAATAAATAGGTAGGGATCGGAAGACGCTGGATCCGATTCTCATTCAAGAATGAGAAGTCCCGTCTCCGGGGATTTGTGAAGTTTCAGCATATTTTACGATCATTCAGCATGTCTGAATTATCTTTTATTCCTTTCTTTCTTTTTCTTTTTTTTTCTTTTTTTTTTAGATTTTTTGCTGACACTTTGCATTGCGCAAACGTATCAGTATCAAAACAGTTCGAAAAACTTTGCACTCAATGAGAACATTAGATGCATCCCATATATTTTGAACTTAGCGAAGGATTTTGAACTTGTTCGATACTTAGTTATAAATTAACGCTTGCACTTCGCGATTCTTGAAATATTTTTTGTATGTTTTTTTTTTTTTCTATAAAATTTATATATTTTTTTGTGATCCTGAAATTTCATAACTCCATAATTTGTATGTATATATATACGAGATATATACATATTTCATACCTACATGTCAATACAGCTACCGCGGGTCGCTCAAAGGCCCTTATGCGGTGTTTAATGTATTAGAGTTGTATAAGCATTTTTGCAATTCTACTTTTACCACGATGTGGTAACTATTATGATATCATCATCATCATTATTATCATCCTTCTCCTTGTCCTCCTCCTCCGTTCGTATGAGCCTTTGCTCAAATTAGAATCTACTTGTATACTTAAAATGGAAATATTGCAATTCTCGTGGTTTTGACTTTTTACCAAAACTTTTTTCATCTTTTAAGTGCAAGCAGTTAATCTTAGTTTATAATAGGTTCAACGATTAGAATGAATATCATGTCTGCTGGAGCATTCGATTAAATGTGCCTGTGTAATTGTGCACGATTGATGGATTCTTTGAGTCCACTGATTGTCCGCAGGCTAGGATAGTTTTACGGATTAATTCAAATATTTATATATCAATTTTTTATTTTTATTTAATTTTTTTTTTAATTAAACAAATAAATAAATAAATAAATAAAGATCACTAGAAAATCGAGACGCATTCAGGTAGAATAGAAAACGCAGTTGAGAATATGTGTTGGGACTCGTCAGTGCCGTTCGGGGTGATTCATTCGCAAATTTTGCCATACTTCAGTGATTATACTAATTAGAAGAAATCGATACTTTATGTCGCAAACACTTACCGCTCGTTGGATTAAGTAATAGAAAAAAAAAGAAAAAACCAGCGAATATGTTTTTTTTACTTCCCAATAACCCTTTAGCTTTGCGATTATTGCGTCTCGTTCAATGCGTGCGTTAACACGAGTGGTTTGAGTATTGTTGCGTAAAGTGAGATCAGGTCGGGATTAGGTTGATTTAGATTAGGGACGTTTTCATTCTTATAGTATAATCAACTGCGGTATGTCAATTTTTGTGAGTGCGTTGCTTTGAACGGTAGAGCGTTTTTTTGATGCGTAAATTTATCTTGCGTCGTACGTAAGGAATGCTCCAATGCAGTGGTTAGGGCACGAAGCAAAAAGAGGCTATATGCTGAAGAGGCCCCCACAAACTATGGCTCAAGAGGGCAACTATCGACTACAAGTCATTTTTCTAAGGTTAACGGTCTGTCGAACCCTTCGTTAATGGCTTGTGGTCTTATCAAAATCCCTTTTACCCTTTTACTACTTATGCTCGTAGTAGTTTGAACCTGGATGGAGATGATGGACCATTCCATCTCCCTGTCAACGACGTTCCACGCTTGTGTTCGCGAAAAGTAAAATATTTTGAAAATTAGAGTCAAGCTTTTGGAATTTCTTTTCTTTTCTTTTTTTTTTTTTTTTTTTTTTCATTAAATTGAAATAGAGTCCTTGCACTTTTATCTTCTTAAAATGGAGTCTTGTTTTAGATTTGTAGTTTGAACAAATTAGAATCACGTCCGTTAAATATTATGTGGACGTCATGGCCTGCAACAACATTGCACTCAAGAGTGCACCTGGATACCTAAGCGTGTTGATTTTTAATTCAGAATAATCATATATTTTTTTTCTCTTTTTCATAACTGCATACTGCGTATGTATATATACGAGATATATACATATTTCATACTTAGATGTCAATACTGCATTACCGCGGGTCGTTCAAAGATCCTTATGCGGTAAATAATAACGTAGGATTGTAAAACCATTTTTATAACTTCCTACTTTTACCACGAGTTGTAAAATGACTCATATGTGGTAACCATCATCATCATCATCATCATCATCATCATCATCATCATCATCATCATCATCATCATCACCATCATCATCATTATCATCCTTTTGTAGTCTGATTCTAATTATTCTAATTATTCTAATTATTCTAATTATTCTGATTATTCTGATTATTCTGATTATTCTGATTATTCTGATTATTCTGATTAAAAATCTACAAGACTTGATATATACATTCAAAAAGGACATGCCTGCATTCAGAAATGCAGATAAATATATTATATCAAGGATATACACTTCTCATTCAGAATGATCAAAATTAAATAAATAAATGAATGCACTAACAAAGATACTTAATGAATCAATATTTAAATATTTCAATCTCTCACAATATTTCTTTTTAAGAAATTAAAATTGTCTAACAATAAAAAAGAGAACATTTCATTTGATTATATATACAATAATTAACTTATATTTAAATGGTACAAATGATAGAAAAAAATTTTTGAATCATTCTGATAAGAAATATATAAGTCTTGCTAGATGAATGAAATGAAACAAATGGCTGCCAGCATTCAGGAATGCATATTAAAATATGTCAAGGGTATACATTTTTATTCCAATATTATCAATAAATGAATATAAAATGAGAGAAATAATAAGTATATATATGAGAAAAAGAGAGAGAGAGTATTTTTATTATAATTATATATATATATATATGATAATTTCATAAGAAATGCTAAGAAGATATAATGGACAATAAATATTATTAATAATTGTTTATACATATATGAAATAAATATAATTATTTTTTGAAATAAAAATGCATAAGTCTTGGTATATAAATGAAGCGATTGAAATGGCTTGCCTGCACTCAGAAGTGCATATGATGAGTTCACAGTAAGTACATGCCTGCATACAGGAATGCAGATGAAAATATAATAGTAAGTATATACATTTCTCGTTCTGAATGATTAAAAATACGTAAAAGTATGCACTAATGAAAGTATGTATTAAATAAATATTTAAATATTCCAGTCACGATATATATTCTATTATTTTCAAGAAATAAAAGTTATCTAACAGTAAATAAAAAATTTAACTTTATTCCATATATAATATTTAATTTATATTTAAATGGTGCAGATAAATGAAAAGAAAATTTTATACATTCTGATTAGAAATGTATAAGCCTTGCTAATTGAACGAAATGAAAGAAATAACAGCCAGCACTCAGGAGTGCATAAAATATATCAAGAGTATACATTTTTATTACAAATTATTTAAATATAACTATCAAATGATAAAGTTTCTAAATATATAAGGAAGTATTTTTATATTACACACATATATATATATATATATATATATATATATATATATATATATATATATATATATATTTGAATTATTCATAAGAAATATGAGGAAGAAATAATGAATGATATGACAATGATTCTTTTAAGAAATGTTTATACATATATGAAAGAAATATTATTATTTTTTGGAATAGAAAGGTATAAATCTTGGTATATAAATAAAAAGGCTGTCCCATACTCAGGAGTGTGGATAATAATAATTCAGAATAGAAACAAGACTGCATTCAGGAATGCACCTGTGTATTCTCAAGCATATAGATTTTTATTTCAAAATAATTATTAATTTTTTTATATAATTGTTAATAAATAAGTAATTTTCCCTTTATCTTTTTTTTTTTTTTTTTTTTTTAATATGAATTATTATAATTGCATATTGTGCATGATATATACATATTACACACCTAATCTTATCATGAGTTGTAAAATAACTCATATGTGGTAATAATCATCATCATCATCATATTATTATAATATTGATTATTTCGATTATTCTAATTCTAATATTATTCTGATTGAAAATCTATAAGACTTGATGAAGAATTAGGTTTCGCAATTGAATGCATTTAGAAGTGCATATGCGAAAAAAAAAATGTTTGTTAAAGCCAACAGTATTGATCAAGTAATTAGATGAAATAAATTAATAAAAAATATATTTGTTAAAATATAAATTTACAAAAATTATATATAAAATGAAAGGAAGAAAATATTTAATATACGTGGCTCTGAAATTGTGAAAGTGTTCTACTTTTTATTTTTTTCTTTTATTATAGTAATAAATTAAAATAGCGTCTTGTAAATGATGTAATATGTACATGGGACATTTGATGTAACCGTATATTACGCGTTAAGTATTAAGTATTTTAATATAAGATATTGTATTTATTGATTAAATATACATTTGATCTCGATATGGCTGCGGTTATGGCCATATACTAAATTGCGTATGCATTTTGTAAAATAACACAAGACACAGTATATTTTGCATATCATTTT
>NC_062198.1:3563008-3570508 GCF_912470025.1 Vespa velutina | reverse complement strand
CACCTTCGTCCAAGTCGGTAGCGAGAACTCGAAGGACCGATGTACCTGGCTCGGAGGCTTCGAGGAGATGAGCCTCGTAGGTGTCACGTTCGAATTTTGGCGCGTTATCGTTAACGTCGGTGACTAGTAGCTTGAAATTACGAGTCGCTCTTAAGGGTGGTGTACCAGCGTCCGTAGCTTCAACCGAAAGTTCATAAACTGGCTTCTCCTCTCGATCGAGCGGTCTCTCAACTACGACTAAGTAGATTATATTATCTCTTGTAGCCAAACCAAAGTGTCCTTCGCCACCGGTCAACGTGACCGTCGCATTTGAATATTCTGTCCTCGAGTCAGGATCACTGACCGATATCCTTGCAACGAATTCGCCCGGTTGAGCGCTCTCGCTGATCTTAGGTGTGGCGTCGTCCGAGAGAAAGATCACCGTGATCGCCGGTTGATTGTCGTTGACGTCGGTGACACGGACGGACAGAAAAGCGCTCGCTTCGAGTGGCTGAGCGCCCCGATCTCTCGCTACGATCACCAACTCGTGACGATCCTTCGACTCGAAGTCCAACGCCTTGTTCACGTAAACCATACCGCTCTCCGGATCAATACGGAACATCTCGCCACGATCGGATTGTCTACGATTGATCGAGTACTCGATCCGACCGTTTTCACCGGCATCGGCGTCGCTAGCGTTCACGGCTAAGACCGGCGTGCCGACGGTCGCGTTCTCCGGCACGCTCGCCGCGTACCGAGTCTGATTGAAGATCGGCGGATTGTCGTTGACGTCCTGCACCGTCACGTTCACGTGCAGCCTCGAGCGTAACGCTGGCGAGCCCCCGTCGAGAGCCTCGATCACGAGACGGTAGTTGGAGCGAGCTTCGCGATCCAACGTTCCGCCGTTCTGAAGATCCAGATAGAGAACGCCGTCGCGACCACGATGCTGCGACAACCTAAACGCCTCGCCGTCGTTACCTGAAACGATCTCGTAACGTTGCGTCGAGTATTGACCGAGATCAGGGTCTTTTGCCGGTGGTAATGCACGTTTCGCGTCTCTCGGTGAATTCTCTGGGAACTCAACGTCTACCCGATCTACAGGAAAGGTCGGTGCGTTGTCGTTCTCGTCCAATACCTTTACCACGACCTTTACGTTCTGCGGTAAGGAGACCAAAGTATAAGACGGCCTTGTCTCACGATCTAATGGCACCCTGGTCTTAATCTCACCCGTTGTCTGGTCAACCGTCAGATCAGCGTCCACTGCTGATCCTGAGACCGAAACTACCAGATACGGAGGGTTCTCCGCGTCGATGAAGCCCACCCTGGTGCCTGGCCGAGCGTTCTCGGAAACCTCGAAGCATCTGACCAGCTCGGACCGCGTGCCCGGGGCGAGGCTCGCTCCCAGGACGAGGAACAACAGTAGCAGGTGCCTTACCGGCCGCATCCTGGCCTCCTCCCGGCCTCCTCCTGCTAACCGCCTCTTTCTCTCTCTCTCTCTTTTCTCTCCTCTCTCCTCTCTCGCTCCTTCTACTCTGCTCTACACTCCTCTCTCCTTTTATTATCTGGACCCTTCCATCCTTGGACCGATCCTTCAACGACGGTATATCCTCCTCTTCCTCGCTTCCCTCTTCTTCTCCAGGATCTTCCACCTTGTCTAACTTCCACCTCCGACTACTCCAAACTTCTCTCTCTCTCTCTCTCTCTCTCTCTCTCTCTCTTTTGATTTTTCTCGATCTATCTTTATTTCTCTTGATTCTCCTAGATCTCTTTTTTATCACCTTTCCAGTCAAATTTTATCACCCACCAGCACCAACCACCAAACACAATCACCTCATCTCTCTTTCTCTCTCGATCTTCCTTCGTCCGCGACGACTCAACACACACTTTCCGATGAACCTCTTTTTTCAGCATAAAATATACAACTGCTTTACCCTATCATCCGTAGTCACTGTCACCGAGCATATACGCGCCGCGAGATATCGTACATTCCTCGCGTTAGATCCACCGACGATAACCGGATGGTCAACAAGACCGGTCGCGAACCTGGCGCGATCCTTTCGCTTCTCCTCCGCCGCTCGTCATCTCGTACCAGCTTTGCGTTCCGTTCTACCTGGTACGAGGAACGTCCGAGACGATGCTCGGCTTATCCAACGGCGCTTGTATCATAGAAAAGGATCCAGACTCGAGCGGGAGTGAACGACCGAAAGGATCCAGGGTCGTGTCTGCTCCTGAACTCGCACGAAACCGCTCACTCGCGACGAGATAACCGATACAAGAACGATACGAAAATTGCGATTTCCGCGGTTACCGATCTCTTTCTTTGCTTTCTCTCCTGATGGACTCTTTTAATAGGACCGGACTATGTCCACGATGTGCGTTTCGATCGTGTATCTTTTCGTAACACCTTAACTCCTTGTACGTGTAAAAATATAACTATATATATACATATATATATATATACATGCGTACATACATACATACATACATATATACATACATATATATATATATATATATATACATATACACACGTACATACGTACGTAAAGATATCCACGAGAAAAACCGGTCACAGTATATAGAATAGAAGAGAAGCTCGATCGACGGCGTTCCTTCGATCTCTTCCAATAATCCCCGCTCGCGAGAAGACAAGAAATCCGCTCGTATTCGGTCGAACGAAACGCGACGATTCGCGGGCACGAGGTGTCGCGTTGTTCGGGCCAGCGTCCGTTCCGCGCGGCTTCGAGGTTAGGCATGCACTGACATGGCGGCACCTGCAAGGCCTACCCTTCCCCTGACTCGACCAACTCGGCTGCCTCAGTCAGGGGGACCCGGCTGGACCCGAGCGGCGGCCATCTTGGAGAGGGGAGCGCACTCCGATACACTCGGGGCCTGATACACTCCGGGCCCAGGCATTCAACGCGCGGCACGGCAGCGAGCACCTAGACTCTACTATACTCCTTCTCTTTCTTTCCTTCTCTCTCTCTCTCTCTCTCTCTCTCTCTCTCTCTCTCTCTCTCTCTCTGTGTTCTTCGAGCTCACGCGCGCGCGCACGCTCTCCTCTCCCTTGTCCTCTCTCTGCCGCCTTGCTACCTACCTACCTGAGCGCCCGGTATGCGAGGAACTGACTTACCGTCGGCGCTCATTCCGCACTCGGCCATACGAACCTCCTGTACGCCCGTGCCAAAGGTCCTGGAATTTCGTGACGTGACGAGGAAAGCGACTCAGGGAACGCGCACTCTTCTCTTACACCCTCCTTCCGACGACGATCTCATTTCTTTCCAACTCGATCTCTTTCTTTGATCTCTGTTTTCTCCGTAGATATACATTCCTTTCAATTCATTTTTATTTCCTTTTCTCCCTCTCTTACGTTGATTTTGATTTGTATGAAAAAGTCAAAAGAAAAAAAAAAAAAAAAACAAACAAAAAGAAAAGAAAAGAAAAAAAATAGAAAAAAGAAAAAAAAGGAAAAAAAAAAGAGGAAGAAGAAAAAAAAGAAGAACATTGATTTAATTGGAATAAGATAGATACATGGAAAATGTTTTTTAGAAGGCGCCTCCAACTTGATCATGATCGATCGTGAACAACGTCGTCGTGACCGCATTGAGATACGTGAAACCAATGCCAGGATTCTCTTCTCTATCTCGAAAGGAATTCGACCTCGCTTGCGGTGAGCATACCCGCCAACTTTCCGCGCGTATCGCGTGATTTAACATCTTTCTTTCCTACGAGCGCGCGGATATCGAGTAAAATTTCCTCGTTCAATCTTGATTTTCATTTTTTCCCCTTCTCCTTCTTCTTCTTCAACTTCTATTTCTACTTCTTCTTCTTCTTCTTCTTCTTCTTCTTCTTCTTCTTCTTCTTCTTCTTCTTCTTCCTCTTCTTCTTCTTTCTGAACATTGTAATGCCAAACTAGAAATCGTAGTTGTCACGCTAAAGTTGGCTAGCGAAAAATGACATTTTTTCTTTCTTTTCTACTTCTTCTTTTTTTTTTTTTCTTTTCCTTCTCTTATCTTTTCAGAAAATCCACAAAAGATTGATCCGCAAAATTATCATTTATGTAATGATATCTAGGATCGACACGTGCGTGGCATCCACCGCACGAAAACAGGCCTGAACGAGAAAAGAAAAGGATAAGGAAAAGAAGAAAACGACGATAAGATAGAGAGGGAGAAGGAGGAGGAGGAGGAGGAGGAGGAGAAGGAGGAGAAAGGGGAGGAAAAGGAGGTGGAGGAGGAGGAGAAGGAAAAGAAGAAGAAGATCCATCGGTTCCGTCGGACAGTGCGACGTGTCCCGAGGGTCGAGGACCCTTGGACTCCTCTACCTGACTCTACGAGTAGGCAGATAAATCCGCCGCCTACTACTACTCGCTACGGACAATGCGCTCGGGACGGTGCATCATCGTTCGTATTGTTTGCCCAAGCATCGAGTGCACGGCCTGATCTTTTGCAGGTGCTGGAAGCAAGAATGAGTCTCGACCTCGAAAGTACGTTGTTACGCATACCCTATTTACTTCCCGGAAATTATCCCACCTATACGGAAGCTCTCTTTTTAATGATAAAAAGGCAGAAACAATTCAATAAGAATAATAATAATAATAATAATAATAATAATAATAATAATAACAATGAGGATGATGATAATGATGATGATGACGACGACGATAAGATGAGAAAACCTTATGTCGACTTTTATACCTTACTAATTCATACCAAAGATAAAAGAACTTAATTTGTTGATCCGCCCTATTAGCTTAATGATTCGGTGCTAATTAAAAGAATTGTTAAATTTTATCAATTCTTATTTAATTAAGGAAGTATGTATTTTCGTTGTCTTAATTAGGTATTCGAATACTTTCGAATTTTTCTATCTTCTTAAAATCGATCGGTGTCTTTCTCCTGACGACGAATCACTGCAAGATGTGACAAGAATGGAAAATAAAAAAAAGAAATAGAAAAAAAAAAAAAAAAAAAAAAAGAAAAAAAGAAGGAAAGAAACAAAAAAGGAAGGAAAAGGAAAGAAACGAAGGAAAAAGTATCATCGTCGTTCGTTACGTAGTGAATTTTTTTCTACGTTGATGCGCAGCTTCGTCCGAGTACCGTCAAAATCCATTTAGGATCGTCCGCAGAAATCCATAACGCGGCGAAAGCCTTTGGTAATAACACGGTTCCCGAGGTTCCTTCGATTTGGCCACAGGCCCCCGTGTTGGAAATCACGTTACTTCTCAGGAACATGAAAGTAAATTATAATGGCACGCGAATCGGCCAAGTCCTTTCACTCGAAACTCAGCAATTTTCTGATCTCTACGTTGTTGTCTCTCCTCGTGCAGTACAATAAGGCTTCCGTCGAAAGGTAGAAAACTTTCCAATTGAAATACCAAATCATCGTACTGACCTATCGAACCTTACCTTCAAACGATTCTATCATCGACGTATTTTTTCTGTCCTATGTAAAATCGGACATTGACAATGTTCCCATTAAAGGAGGTATAAAAATTTGTCGAAGTAAAAGAAAGAGAAAGAAACGAATTGAAAATCAATGAACCTATTAGAAATTTCTTCTTCTTGTTTTTTTCAAAAATCAAACAAAATATACGAGATTTTAGTTTCGATCAAAGAGGAAAATGTCTTTTGCTACCTCAAAAATATCATCGTTCTTTTGGAAAAATTAGAAAGACTGCAGAAATCTCCGAATCCTTCATTATTTACCTCCCTTTTCGAATCGATACCTTCGTCCTCGCCATTTTTCTTTCTCGACCTTTTCTCCGTCTGATCTTCGACCGCCAAAGCAAAAGTGCCACCATTTCGTCTTATCCTTCTTCTTTTTCTTTTTCCTCCTCTTTCTCCCCTCTCTCTCTCTCTCTTTCTCTCTTTCTCGTGAACCGAAAGTTTCCACGAAATCTTTCCATGGTACACCAATTTCGGTGCGACGTAGTGGCACGGTCGCTAGAAGAAAATTACAGAGTCCGTGGATAAGAGAGAGAGAGAGAGAGAGAGAGAGAGAGAGAGAGAGAGAGAGAGAGAAAAAGAGAGAGAGAGAGAGAGAGAGAATGGTGCGATAATCTGAGCCCGTAGAAAGGAAAGGACCTCGCTCTCGGTCTTCGTTATTAAGCGAAATGATTACCGACTAAGACGACCACCTACACTAATAACAAATTCTTCAAGGTTGCTGTTCACCGAAGGATGCAAACCTTTTTCCTGAAAATTAGCAAAAGGAAGTCGCGAATTTTGTTTCTTAAACAATGTTGTTCCTCATTGATAATCGATCACGAGAACAGTAAGACAATGGACTAAGGGGGAAAAAATGGCGGCGAGAGAAGAGGAAGAAGAAAAGGAGTAATAAGTCTCTTACGAAGACACGATAAGTATCTCTCTCTCTCTCTCTCTCTCTCTCTCTCTCTCTCTCTCTCACTCTCTCTCTCTCTCACTCTCTCTCTCTCTCTCTCTCTCTCTCTCTCTCTCTCTCTCTCTCTCTCTCTCTTTGTCTTGCTTTACCCGAAAGACCTGAGAGAACGTGATCGAGTTACGAGTTTCGAATGTCCGCAGTAGTCGTTACTGCCTCTAGAGTTTCGCGCTCGATGCTCGCTCGAATTTCCTAAAAATCTTATTCAGAGAGACGAAGAGAGCGAAAGGAGGACATATTCTCCGGTAGAGCCCCTCAACGTAAAGAACCTTCGTTTTCGACGATTGTATGAGGGATCACGTTCGTGTCTTTGGTATCTTTTGACTTGGAAAGTCTTTGCTTTCTAACACGAGCTCTATTTTCAAATCCAGAACGTGTACTTACATATTTACTTTCTTACTTGGTTACTATGATAAGAAAAATATCGAATAGGATTGGCAAGAGTTCTAACTCGAATAGAAATGTGAAAAAGGAATGAAAAAAGTAGAGGTGGAAGGATAAAGGATGAAAGCAATTGTAATCGTTGATCGTTCATCGGGATCGTGTTCATCTTTGACGATATTTGAATTGGAAAGTTTTCGCTTTCTAACGGGAGTTATTATTTTTAATAAATCTTAGAATGTGTCTTAAATGATAAAAAAAAAAAATGAATAAATAAAGAAAGAAAAGAAGAAGGAAAAAAAATTAGAAGAAAAATTGGTAGGAGTCTCTAACTCAAGTAGAAATATAGATAAAGAGAAAGGATAAGAATAAAAAGAAAAAGAAGAAAAAGAAGAAAAAGAAGATTAAGATGAAGACGAAGAAAAAGAAGAAGAAGAAGAAAAAGAAGAAGAAGAAGAAGAGGAAGAGGGAGTAGGAGGAGGAAGAGGAAGAGGAAAAAGACGAAACTTTATCGAAGCTGCGACGAGTTGGGTGCAGCGAAAATTGGTTAGTGGTGGGGGTGATGGAGACCAGCCGCATAATGACAGGGTGCCTCGCGCCAAGGCCCCGCTAACGAACCGGCCCACAGGACCTTTTGGGTCCGGGCTAGGAGACGACACTGTATTATTTTACCATTTCGAGGGTCGGAGGCATCATCAGAAATCATCGCCGAATCCATATAATCAGTAGACGGTTACG
>NC_062198.1:3545508-3560508 GCF_912470025.1 Vespa velutina | reverse complement strand
AGGCTCTTCTTTACGTTCTCTCTACCCTCTTTATTTTCCTTTTCTTTTCTTTGGTCTAATCTATGCACGATATATCTACTAGCAGAACGTGTCTTCCCTTGGAGAGACCTCGATCAATCCTCTATCGTATACATATATCTCGAAAAGTTATTACTTTTCAAAATCAAACGAATTCTATTTCTATTTAGATTCATAAATTTTCGAATAATCGATTAATCCTATCATCGTATAGCCAAGAAAATTATTATAAAGTCAATCTATTTGATCGTATTTGATTTAGATAAATAAATCAATATAATTATTCGATTAATTATCTTTTAATATCTACTATTTTATCCTATTAATTTTATCTATTCGATCGACTCTTTTAAATATCTACAATTTACTCTTTTCAATCAAATATATTATCTTACAATTTGTAGACAGTAGAGGATAAAAAAAAAAAGAAATATGCTATTTCTCTAACTTATTACTAAATAGAATAACTTAACGAATTAATATTTTATATTTGATTCTTTGCTGAAGTTAAAAAGTCCAATATTATTTCGAAGAATTCGTAAAGAGAAAAAAGATCGATCGGTCAAAAAAAAAGGATCTTCACAATGATTTTTCAAGCTCTTCGATGCAACGTAAATCGATTGTTTCAAACGCGAGTAATAATAATATAGAAATGTTATGGCGTGGCCGTTCGCATTAGCCATTAATTGCTTCTCGCGGTATATTTCATGCGTTAGGTGTCATTTATGGAGAGAGAAACCCGCATAGAATCTCGATAATGCCTCTGGCATGATCGTTCGGAACTCCTCTCTTGCTCTTTCTATCTTTCTTACTTCTATCACGACGATTACGAGTCCTTTACTCTCTTTCACAGAAGAGACCACGGCCTCCTACCTCCTACCTCTTTATAATGTTCTTAAGCGACTCTTGGTAGCCTCCAGGACAATTGCTTTTAACTTTAGACCTGTAACCCCGAACTTCTCGCGCTCCTAATGCCATTTAATAAACGCGAATCACATGGCTGTGTTTATAATAACGTTACAAACTTGAATAGACAATAGTAAAGTACTCAATATGTGTCTATAATTCATATAGCTTCTTGAATAATTTTTATCCCTCTCCCTCTCCCTCTACCTCTTCCTCTCTCTCTCTCTCTCTCTCTCTCTCTCTCTCTCTCTCTCTCTCTCTCTCTCTCTCTCTCTCCCTCTCTCTCTCTCTCCATAATTATAATATAATATTAAATAATGGAAAATTATTGATAACTGATAATTGAAATTATATCAATTATACGTCATTTGAATTACAATCTTCGATAACTAAAGCAAATTTATTAATGTAATCTACGATAGAATAAAACATACCGTGTTGTTATTAAATTAAATTATTGAAAAAAAAGTTTATTTATTGCTAAAACAGTTAAAATCTCAATAATTCAAACTTAAGATCTACCTATAATGAAATTCATTACAGATATAAGATTTATTAAACGATAAGAGTAAATATAATTATTTGAATAACGGAAATTGATGTTAAACGCAACAATTATTATCAGCTCGATCAAAAAAATAAAATCTGAATAGATGATAATAAAATAAAATAAAATAAAATAAAATTTTGATATATTTAGTAATAATAAAACGATTTAATATAAAAAAAAAAAAAAAAAAAAAAAAAAAAAATTTTATATTATCAAACAAAAAAAGAAAGATAGTAATAGTAGAGCGCTGTTTTATCAGCCAATAAAATATTTGTTAATAATAGCAGAACAATATTTACGGACCAATCAAAATCAGTTGATTATAATAGGTCTCTACTTTACCGATTAAGTTTCAATTTATCGATAATAATAAGATGCGATTTTACCGACTGAATTAATATATCGGTAAGAGTAGACAGCTATTTTGCCAACTGTGTTAAATTGAGAGAGTAGATTAAGCCGGCTATTCATTCACTATCTTTTGTTCAAAGCGTGTATGACTTCAGCGACAGGTATGGACAAAATATGAACTACGAATACAAACCGGGACAACTGTCATCATCATGCGACTATTTTGTCGGGATGTATAAACTTTGATAATATAAATTTGCAAATTTAAAGAAATTATCTTCGAATTTAACTATATCTTATCTATTTGCTTCTAGAAATATTATTGACAATGTAAAGTTTTAATACTTTAGTATTAAATCAGAATTAAATTGATGAAATTTTGAAAATATATTAAAATATGTAACTATACGCTCGGGAATATTTGCATTGCGTGATTTAAAATTAGATTTTAATATATCGCAAATAATATCGACTTTTAGATCTCATCATGTAGAGGTTGCTGTATCTGAAGATCTACAGTCTAACGGGTGACTCTATTCTGAAATTTACATTCGCGAGGTAATCTAATGAAATTTTTTTGAGCAAATAAAACGAAATCTTTAGTAAGATTTTCAATTGGCCCGCGAACATCCGTGTCTATGCGTACGAGTATTCTTCTTACCTTTTCGTATTTTCCGTGTAAAAATCGATGATAAGTCTATCTCTCGATGATCTCTGAACCTGTGGCAACAAATCGACGCCAAATCTTTTTATGTTTTTATCTTCTTATCTTTTCAAAACAAGCAGACAATCATTAATTCACGCACATAACGTAACCATTCAAGTGTGTATGTGAAAATCAGTAATGGACTACGCGAGCTTCTTCTCTTTTGTCGCAAATTTCAAGTGGCGCCACAGTATAAAACTTTTTCTATGGCGAAAAATATCAAAAACAGCATTTACCAAAACAACGAGAACAAACATATTTCTTGACCAATTTTAATGCACAAGATCTCACTTTATAGACGAAGATTTTGTCTAAGACATATCTTTTCTGAATTTTTCAAAAAGCTTTTTATTTATAGATAAATCGTTCTCGAAAAATATTATTCTTTAGCTTGATTTTTTTTTGAAAGAAAATAAAACTTTTTCAATAATTAGAAAAAGATATGTCCTAGATTAAACCTACGTCTTTAAAATGAGACATTGTTCATTAAAATCGATTAAGAATTACGTATGTTCTCATTGATGCCATAAACTATTATAAAATCAGAGACATAGCGAACAGCCTTAAGGCTTTTTATTTGTAGTGTTTATGATTTCAGTAATAAATATTAACAAAATATAAATTAAAAATGCACAATAGAGAAATACTATTCCTCAAAACGTATTCAAATAGTTATTAGCTCAACATTACTTGCAATTATGTATTATAACGATAATACATAATGTATAAAATATAATATATAAAAGATTATAACAATAACGATAGAAATTAAAATTTAAATAATGATAATGAAATTGATTTTATATTTCTTTTTTTTTTTTTTTATTAGAAAAATTCATGTTATATTCATTAAAACAATTTAAAAAAAAATTAAATAGTTTATAGCCTTAAAGGTATATTTGGCCAATATTGAGGTTTTGATTTATCTTTGTGTCTTTCTATTGTTGCCTGTAAAGCAGTTTCCATAGCCAATATCGTGGGACTTGCATCGCCATACAATAATTTTGCTTCTTTACTTCTAGTAAGAGCCCAAGCTGCTCCACCTTCCATAGAAACTATACTCTCCTTTTTGCTAGCAGCTAATTCCTGTTCACGTTTTTGTTTCAACTCCATTTTATGACGTATGCTTTGTTCTAAGAAGGTCATCATATCCTCATCTACATGAAATTCCAAATCCTGATCATCTTTAGGCTCCTTCCTTTTTTCATTATCTTGAAAATTATTATCTTTCTTATGATTATTCTGTTGTCGCTTATAAGTCTTTCTATTGTCAGTCTGTTGATTATTTTGTCCAATTAAAGATCTAATTTTATTTCGTAATAGTTCATTCTCATGTTCCAAAGCCAGACAACGTGATCTCCACCATATTACGCTGTGCCTGTGAATAAAAATATTATAATATTTTCTCCTTACAAAATAGAAAATAAAAAACAAATTGAAATGGATGACTATGCTATAATATAAATACTATAAATTTTATGATTTTATTATAAATAAAATCATAATAATATGTATAGTAATATGTGCGGTAAATAAAAATGAATCATTAAATAAATAGATACAAGATAAAATAAAAGACAAAAAAAAAAAAAAAAAATTTAACTTGTTTGCAAAAATAATGATTTACCTTTTTTGCCACTCTTGAGCAACCGCATAATTTTTCCAAAATGCATCGGCTTGCATCGTCTCAGTTATTATTTTTTCTTCGGAAAAAGATACATTAACCAATTCTTTTAACAATCGTTGACTTTTGATTGATTTAACCTCCAATTTGATACGTTCGCGTCGACGCTTTCTCACATTACGTTTCTTCTTTCGATTTCTATTTTTTTTTACAGAAAGAAATTCCATACCTCGTGACAAATCGAAGACCTTAAACGTCAGTTATATTTTATGCCAACATAAAAAATCTCATTGTTTATATAGAATTTACTTCATTTTTCTTCTTTTTTCTTCTTTCTCTCTTTTTTTTCTTTCTTTTCTCTTTTTTTTTTTTCTTTTTTTTTTTTTTTTTTAAGAGAAAATCGTTGAAACGCCATCGTGCATTAAATACAAAAATTATGTAGATGTTTTACGTTTGTATTATTCAAAAGATTCAGATAATATTCAAATGTTCTTTTTTTTTTTTTCTTACTATCGTTTAATATATTATCTTTTCGAAAAATTATTTTCTATATATGTAAATAAGGTTACGAATCATTAACAACATTCGTTAAAGCATTTTGTTTCGTTTCGTTCTACTTTAACGATCTATCGTCGACTTTTTCAAACAAATATTTTCTCTTACGTACGTATTATATTTTTCGATTTATAATTATTTATTAAATTATAATTATGTAAAAAATAGTTTTATCTATCAGAAATTATTATTTGAAAAAATTCATTAAACATTTTATTTTATTTTTCAATAATTAAATCAAGATCATAAATTCTTCCATTCGTACTTTTCTAATTATTATTTATAATTATTATTATTATAAATAATAATTATTATCTATATATAATTATTATTATAAATAATTATTATTATCTGTAATAATTATAAATTTATTAAATTAGAATATAAATTTTAACAGTTTTAAAATGAGAATGTAATATCAATGAGAATGTTAAATTAAAGAATAAAAAGGGAATAAAAGGGACAGATCAAATGAAAACAATTTGTAAGATTAAATAGGTGATTTTATTAGAAATATACAGCGCTTTTGTGACACTTTATACAAATCTAAGAAAACATGTCATTTTAATCCAAAAAGAAAAAAAAAAAAAAAAAAAGAAAAAAAAAGAAGAAGAAGGTTCCACACAGTGCGCTGTTACAAGATAAGAGTTTAATATCATTGCTCCCTTTTCGATATTTAAAATTCATGCAAAGTTTGGTAGAAATGAGCCAATCGGTATCAACTTGAATAACTTTTTATATCTTCCATTAAGATAATAGTTTCAAGTATTAATAAATTTCTTATAAATACAGCAAATATATTATAAATATCTCAAAATTCAACGCTACTAATATTTAGTTTTGCTGTTTCTTGCAAATATTATATAAACCTTTTACATTTACACTTATGACAAAATTGAAAATTTGAGAAGAAATGATCTTTCTTTTTTTTTTTTTCTTTCTTTTTTTTTCTTTTTTTTTTTCTTTTTTTTTTTCTTTTTTTACTTTTTCTCATTTTTCTCACAAATAGGATATACCAATGATAAACGATCGGAGATAAACACTCGCATTATTTTTTTTTATTTTACATCAAAGCTTCGCTTTTTGTGTGCAATCTAATTTCGTTGAAAGCTGAACACGAGATCGTGACATGTTTAGAAAAAAAAAAAGAAAAAAAAAATAAAAAGAAAGATAGAGAGAGAGAGAGAGAGAGAGAGAGAGAGAGAGAGAGAGAGAGAGAGAGAGAAATGATAATATAAGAATTCTTCTGTGCACGATATTAGCAGCCTAGAGTTCTTTTCTTTTTTTTCTTTTTTTTTTTTTTTTTCTTTTTTTATATAGATCTTTATGATCACAAAATTGTGACAAAAGACCAATCCTGATCTCATAGATATGACAAATTCAGACCTCTTTCAAAAGACACTTCATTACTACCAAACTTGATATTTCCACTTTCTGAACTGTTTCGTCTTGAGCACAATCTTGTTCTAGCACAAGAACTAGAAGGTTCATCATCTTCTATATCACTTCCATCTATTCGTTTTCGAGGTTCTAGACCAATAATAACACGCACATTGTCAGACAGTTTGTCTTCTACTGCCATTAATTGATGGAAAATACCTTCTGCTTTAGAAAGTGTCCATGGTAGTTCAATGTGTAAAGAAAGATCATTTATATGCTATAAAAAGAGAAACGATTGTTATTAGCTCATTGTTTAAATTGTTTATTAAAAACATTATTACTATTACTTACTTTGAGTATTTCCGTAAAGCCAAAATTATTTTCCATCAATACATTTTTTTCTGTATCTAATATAGCCACACATATCAATAAATGAAAATTGGGGCATGGTAAGCCAGTCCATAAAATCTCCCACAGTTTCATTATATCGATTGAATTAAATTCTCTTTTGAACAATACTAATAACCAACGAAAACAGAAAAACATATTCCCAGAATCATGTTGATTTAAATAGTGTGCTAATTGTCGATCAGTAGTATTTAATAGAGTATATAAATGACATAGCTGTGCTTTCATTCCAGTTTGATCCATTTCAAAATTTGTACTCTATATTTAAAAAGGGGAAAAAAAAAATAAATAAAACTATAAAAATTAAATTTTCAATAATTCATCATAATAATAGATAATTAATAATTTACCACTTTATCCATAAAACCAACAAAACACCAAAATGCATCTGATTCACTATCCATCAAACATAAAATAGGACTGAGCAGATCGCTCATACCTTGAACATACCCTAAATCAAAATTGTACATAACATATGTCATGAGTATGTCGTATAATAATTCTAAATGATTATTGTCGCCTGAATAATAAGGATGTGTCCTATCTGTTCTGTTCACATCTTTCTCTATAAATCATTTAAATCAAATTAATATATTGTTGGCAAAATATCATTTAAGATTAATATCTCATTTTAGATTACCTATCAAGCTTTTCCTATCACGAAAATCTGCAAAACGATTTTCTTGTGATGGTGTCATGGATCGCCATTGAAGTTTCATATTGAAGTATTCATCAGCCTTCTTTTTTCTTATTTCCAATCTTTCAATGTGACTTGAATTCCATGGATAATAATTTAATAAAAACTTCCAGACCTCATAACGTAAGGACGGAGATATACCCTAAGAGTTTAGAAAATATTATTGCAGCTGACATCATCATAAAGAAGAATATTTGAAGTGGATAAAATATACAGACCCCACGAAATATGATTTCTTTAACGGCATCTGAATCAACAATTCTTCCTTCTGAATCCTTACTTTTGTCCCATTGTTCTTGTGTTAAAGGTGAGCCTAATATTTTCAATTTTATTAATACATTTCTTTGTAAATCTTTTTTTGTATCAAATTTATATATATATATATATATATATAAGTCAAGTAACATACCTCTTGGACAAGGAGGTCTCGATGGTAATGATAAACCTATATCCGTTTCTCCTATTACTTCATACTCATCCCCTGATCCAACAGATACTGGTGGATGATGGACATCAATCGTAAAGGAAGAGTTAAACAAATCTGCTACTGCTTCTTCAACCGGTCTTCTTGCTGGTTCTTTATATACTGAAATATATAATTAGATTTATATGTTATATTTTATTGAAATATTTATACAATAAGTATGAATTTTGATGTATTTTACTTACACCAAATGTCCGCTAATTTGCTAAATGCTTCTAGCGTAGTCTCATATGGACGGTTGTGTAAATTCTTCATAAATTTCCATACATAATCCGAAGTATTTTCTTGAAATAAATTCAATTCTGCGAATGATTTGTTTAAAACAGTTTCAACCTCATCCAATACATGATACAAATTTTTGTCTTTCGGTGATCTTCTAAAGTTAATAAAATTCTTTAAAGAATTAGTAAAAGTTTCAGCTTTCGACAATTGGAAGAAGGCAACATAGGTGGTACCATCCCTTTGTATAAATATAAGCTGCTGTCCTCCATGATTTACACGAAATGACTTTAAGTCAGAGAATAATATTCTAACGATTCTCGAACGTCCAAGAGAATCTGGACCATCGGAAGATGTACGAGTTCTTCTTGTATGGGTATCTACTAAAGACCATTCCGGATCTTGATCCTGATTCTCTAACACGACTGAATCTTCTACAGGTTTCCATTCTATGCACTTTCCAAAACTCTAACGCATAAAAGATAACATATAAACTCTTGCATATTAAAACAAAATTTATATTATATACATTTTATGCACATGCATATAAATTGATAATAATAGATTATTCTTTTCTTACATATTCTACAATGTTCAGAGTGCCAGAGCTGTGAACTTCATCTTCTTTGCTATTAGATCTACGAAGTACAACCCCTGCGTAGATGCAGAGATCCTAGAAAGAAAGCAGCACTTCGATAATGAAGGAAAAAAGTGAGATTAATCTTATATAAGCTATTTTTTTTACATTACTTTCAATATATACATGAGTCATAGTAATTAAAATATACTAATGTAATAAATTCTTATGGGCACATGAAGATCTATAAAGATCATTGTATTTGATATTCTATTTAAAAAAAGAAAAAAGCTATATGATCGAGTATATTTATTTTCAGATGCTTCATTTCTAATCAGTCTGCTGTTCATATTGCTGATCAAAAAACGTAATCGTTTGCGTACACTTAACTACATGGAAAAAAAAGTGAGCTAACCTATAAGCAGTGTTTACAGTATTAAAATATGAAGCATAGGATAAAAATGTTTTGATCGAATATTCGAAACGTATAAAAATAATTGAACTTAAATGAAACATTAACAAAAATATCAAGTCTCATGATCCGTTCGTATACGTTTTTTGTCTATAATACATTGTTGTTGACATTTGATAGGGGAAACATGTGGGCGGGTAATGTTCGATGTACGTCATTCTCGAATTAGACGTGCTGCCTGAATTTCATGCAGTTTATATGACGTTGATATGAGAGCGTGTGTTGAAAAGATGATGGTTGAAAATTCATGAATATTATTTTCTCACCATTCCCTGCTCCGTCGGTTCGAACATCTCAAAAGTACACGCACAATCGTTCGTATGAAACACTGACAAGTTGATCTAATTTCAACACATCCCTACCACGAGCTACGATACCAAGTCCCTTACAATATAAATTTAACGTCCTGATCATTCGACGACAATCAAGACAGCCATGCAACGTTGATCTGTCTTACTAATTTCAACGTTTGCTAATAGTTCGTTCATTTTGACGACGTAATAAATTCACATAGAACGTCCTTAGAATATATATATATGATCAAAAGGATGACGGAAAACTTCTTAAACGAAGAATTCAACGCTTAGCAAATAGCAGTGGTACCGCTTGTTACCACTCTGTGTATCTATGAACCAATCAATTTGACATATTATATATGATAATAATTGATAATATAAGATAATAGGATAATAAAAGGATATATTCGTAGAAGTAGAAATACTAATGTTGTTGTTGTTTTTCTTTTTCTTTTTTCTTTTTTCTTTTTCCTTTTTTCTTTCTTTTTTTGTTTTTTTTTTGTTTTTTTTTTTTTTTTTTTTTTTTTTTAAATTAGATTACACATATATATCTTCTAAAGATATTTATTATTTAATATCATAGAAATTTTTATTAGATTTTATTATAGCATCTTTTTTACATGTACCGATCAAGGTGAGCTCTTTGTGATTCTCCCTATCGTTTTGATCACACCTTTGTACGATACATGTGCAAATGCTTATGTATGTAGATGCATATATGTAAATGTGATATATATATATATATATATATATATATATATATATATATATATATATATATAACTTCTTATTCATCGTTCAATTTTCAAATGAATATTTTGTAATCGAACATTAGTCATTTTTAGCCTTTGAACCGAATGTTTGTCATCGAATAAAAAACCCATGAAATTTTATATTAACATCAAATATATATATACACACACACACACACACACATATATATATATATATCGCTTGTAATTTATCGCCATTCATTACTTAGCAAACTTATTATTCTTTACTTATTTATATTACGTAGTGCATATATATATATATATATATATATATATATATATATATATATATATAATATATATTTGTAAATATATTAACCTACAAAATAGAAAACATAGCTATTGCCATCTTACGTTGAAAATGATAAACTACTTTAAAGTCGACTGTTTCAATCGAACAAAGCATTTCTATAATGATCATTGTTAATTAAATTTTAAATGTTGAAATATCTATAGCGTTTATACTTATACATTTTTAATTATTTTTTTCTTTTTGTTTTTTTTTTTTTGTACTATCGATTAATAGTGATTCATTTTCATGATAGAGCTTCAAACGAATTCATTATTTCTTGTTACTAGAAATTTATCGCTCGACGAGATTACAAAAATATACGGAAGGAAGTTCATCGAACTGATTGGTTAAATTCTTCCAGGTAATTTCACCATATGAAAGCATCAATTTATTCGTTAAAACGATACTGGCAAACAATTACTCATTTTATAATAATTTCCTGTGCATGCCGTACAGGAAGAAACGGAAAAGAAAACAAAAAAAAGGTATATTTCATGTAATATCTTTCATATGATACGCCACTATAACTCGATAAAGTAAGTACATACACGCGTAATCAATGAGGATAAAGTCCAACTCATCGACGAGGAGTCACTTGACAAGAAATATATGATGATAAATATTGTAGAGGATAGCTTTTTTTTTTAAAGGCAATGTAATTACAAAAAAAAAAAAAAAAGAAAAAGGAAAAAAAAAGAAAGAGACAAAAAGGAAATAAGTAAATAAATAAATAATTAAATAAATAAATTAAATAAATAAAATAAATAAAGGGAAAGGGAGGATATAAGAGAAAAAAGAAAAAAGAATTCTATACGTTCGCCTTGATTTTAATGACAATCCACATGTTTGTACTTTCACCAGACAGTTAGCGGGTGTGTTACCTCGAGTACATCTGTACTAAAGAATTGTTTCCGCAAGCGTAATATTTACTCCTGTTTTGCGCTATCTTATCTATCAGGCATTTTTTTCTTTTTTCCTTACCAATAATATATATATATCTATTTTGTAATAGATAGGAAAATTGCAAATATGAACTTGTACGTATTTGTTTAATCATCGTTCGATGGATATTTTTTATGGAAAAATTTCAATAGTACTACTATACTAATTCCTGATAATGATATTCCTGATAATAATAATGATGATAATAATGATAATAATGACGATGATAAAATTATTAGGATATTAAAGTATAAACTGTTATAAGTCCTTACGTATTATAAAAAGCGATTTAAAGGGACGATCACTTGCAAGGCTAATTCTCTTGCAAGGTCAATGATCTAGCAATCGACGATTCATTGAGAATATTTATTGTTCAAAGACTTTGTTAATAAGATATAATCGAATTTAAGAGATGAACTTTGTCATTATACATATATTTAAAGTTGCGAGGCCATGTAAGTGTAAAGCAAGTGACGAGGCAAGCGACTTATTGCGAAAGATTGCTTAAATTTTTTAACGTTGTATGAAAGCTTTTGTGAATGTTCACGTTATATAGGGTTATATAGTTCACGTTATATATCTGAAGAAAAAAATTTAGTTTGAAAAGTTTCGGAAAAAGAGTAATTGATTTAATAAAATCATCTAGCAACTATTGGTTCTTTCTATATACACACACACACACACACATATATATATATAATAAATTCACATAGAACGTCCTTATATGTATATATTTTCTCAATGACCTTCGGGCTCAAAAAAGTATCTCCATATCCAGAAGATATGTGGAAAACAAAGAAAGGAATTTAGATGCGTCCTAATTCGACTTAAGTCACATATGGAAGATTGGAGAAACGCATAGAAAGAATCCTAGTTGACTTTGTTGAAACGTATCCGCATGATTTCAAATATAAATTTCCATTGTTTTGCGTCAAAGTAAAAATTAAACTACTCTACGAGCTGTCGCTATTACTTTCACACCAAAAATCGATAGATTATATCGAGCGTTTAAACAAGTTAAACCCTTACCTCATAACAAATGGTATCGATTGTTTGTTATTTGGACATCGATCACGTGTTCAACCATGAACACGTACCACGTTATTTTATACTCGTATGGTTTTGTCTTTGTCTTTGTTTTAACTTTGAATCATTCTAGAATCATTTGAATGATTAACATTAAATCTAAATCTCAATCGTTAGACTTTGTTTCAATTTGTTATTAATATTAATATAAATACAAAAACGATGAGCGCGTTTATCATTCACGCATTGCTTGATAATTTAATCGAATTTATTATTTGGAAAACTTTTATATGTATAGTATATTTTATATATATATATATACATGCACACAAATACGTTTAATATACATCATACATGTTAAATCATAACGTAGAGTAAGCTGAAAAAAGAGGACACGTTTTGTTCTCATCTTCATATATACAGAGTCGAGTTTATAAAAATATTTACCGTAAAAGTATGTTACTTAGTAATTTTTATACAATAAATGACCTCATTTACAATACATATAATTAATTCAAATTCATTTATTATGTAATTAATATATAATAATTTATATTAAATAGGTAAATGTATATTAAAAAGTTTAAATACGTACATATTATATATATATATATATATATATATATATATATTTATTTATTTATGTGTGTGTGTGTATGCGTGTGTATGTATATTTATTCTAAAATAATACCGTTATGCCGAGAAACCCAAACAATACGATACATGTGTGCTGTATTTATTTTTACTTGGCCATTATATTTATGTAGACATTTCTATCGTCGATGTTTAGAAAGACGAACATATAGTCAAAAATAGACAGACATTACGGGGCAGCCCATTACGTATGAATAAAAATATGCTGACTTAACACGATCATTTTTATTGATCATTGCGGCATTTTCAATGGTGACTGTTTCTTTTCTTCATAAATTTTATGTATATATATATATATATATATACATTATAAAAATATACAAAGAAAATATCTTTGTTTCTAATTATTATTGTTAACAAATCGAAACATCTGTTTAAAGAATAATAATGTAATCATAAAATCGATCTAAACGCAGTGAGTTCGGTGCGGCCGCACTGCGACGGTCAAGTACAAAATATCCGAGTGCAAAGTAGAAAACCGGACGGAAACATGCACTAGATGAAAAAAGGAATCCGAGATGCACCGACTTTTATCTTTAATATAACTATACACACTTCTTCGTAAAAGGAATAGTCAGCGTTTTCTGTCATATGTTTATCTTCTATTTTCTTTTTTCTTTTTTTTTTTTTCTTTCTTTTTTTCTTTTCTTTTTTCTTTCCATCGAATAACACGAACGATTAACGAATAAAATGACGATGCATTGTATAAAATGCTATACAATTCTTTTTATTTCTTTTATCATAATTGATTCAATCTAAATGATTATATATTTATATTATAACGATCTTCAATAATATATTTCAGAAAATTTGGAAAAAAAAGAAAAAAAGAAAAAATTTGATAAAAAAAGATCAAAAATGCTTAAAGTCGGTATTTGTTAAAAGTTATATTAAATATAACTTTATATTAAAGTTATATTAACAAAATACTTTTGTTAATATAAAAGTTATATTAAATATAACTTTATGTTAAAGTTATATTAAGTTTTTTGTATAAGTTGTATTAAGTGAAATTTTATATATATATATATATATTTTTTTTTTATTTATTAATAATTTATTTTGACGATGATTATAATTCTTTTCTGCCTTTCAGGATAATTTGTCACACATTTGTTGTGGTTTCATCGAAAAGGTTTCGTCGTCTAAAAGGACAAAAGATATATTTTAAAGGACATGACAAACTCGTTATACCATTCTAGCTCTTTCATTTGACAAATTTAAATCATGGACTCGTGAGGATCATATGCGATGACTTTCAATGGATTCGAGTAATGACATCGAGTGTTTCTCGGGATTTCTGTCGTCAAGTGGAACTGATAAATATTCATCGCTAGAGAGTAAAACAGCGATCTACCTACGTCATAAGCATTAGGCAGATCATACTAAAGAGAGAATGAGAAATCGATATCTTGATGAACAAAAGAAGATTCACCGATTAATTTTTCTTGATGGTTCATAAAAACACATTGTTTTAAACAATAAAGAAAACACAGATAGACTTATCAATGTCAATAAGATTTATTTATTAAATTAATTTTATTTATTTTATTTAATAATAATACGTATATGCGTTTGTTGCGTTTCTAGAATTAATAGGACAATAAGTTACAGGTAATAATAATAATAATAATAATAATAATAATAATAATAATAATAATAATAATAATTTTCTTTTTTTCAGCAATATTCTCGAGTCGTCGTTGACACAATCAGAATAATTTAACATTAAAAAGATACCTTTTTAAATTAAACGAACAAACAGTTCTGACAGTGCGTTGGATTAATTTAAAATTTGTACTTTCAGGTGACGTCGTAGTTGTGATGTCGACGGGTGCAAAGGTTTTCCATGGGATACGGCTTGCAATCGATATGCTTTGACGGCAGACAAAGGTTATGTCCTGCGTGAAAGAAAAAGGGCTGTGTTATGTCGCGTGTATAGCAAAGCTCATATATGTACACGTTGATGTATACTTACATGCAGGTACATGCATACATTTGTATTCTTTTATTTCTATCTACATTGATGCGATGCGTACTCCTTGCTCACGTAAAATGGAGTATATATAT
>NC_062198.1:3528008-3540508 GCF_912470025.1 Vespa velutina | reverse complement strand
AGCTACCTACTGGGGGTCTCTATTTAGGTCGTGGCGTGTCGAGGTTCGCAAGCAAGCACGCTTTTCGTTGATAATGGTTGTCCTTGTTTCTAATTTTCTCTTCTCTGGACCGTACCTAAACATTTCTCAAAGTTTATCGACGAAAATCTTCATCCTCTTTTTCTATTTTCCTTTTTCAAATATTACAAATTGATACTTGCGTGATAAAAATCGAACTATTTTTGTTAATCAAACGCGTTAATATTCTTTGACGGAATATAAAACTACATTAGTTCCATTCGTTTCATTCTTGTCTCTTTAAGAAACGCGTGTTCAATTTTTCATAATGATAAATACTTTATGAAAAGACAAAAAAAAAAAAAAAATAAGATGAATAGGAGTGATAAATTTTATTTTTTGATATAGGAGGATTATCATCATTCGTAAAGTCGATAAATTATTTCTTAAACAATATTATGACTTTGTGTTATTTTTTTTAATCAATAATTGATATTTAATAAATGTAATTATCTTATTAGAGATAAAATGAAATTTAAAAAATATATATATATATATATATATATATATATAATTTAAAACGTAGAAAATTAGATTTGTCTTTCCAAGATATATTTCTAATTAAATTCAGTGATCATACTGTTTGCTAGTTCGAATGCACATTGCACACGCGCGAATTACTGTTGCACTTGCGCACTTCAATATCTCTCTCTCTCTCTCTCTCTCTCTCTCTCTCTCTCTCTCTCTCTTTTTCTCTCTCTTTCTCACTTTCTCGTTTCCTTAGTTTTCTTTCACATGTATTCTACGAATGAACGGATTCTCGTTTTATTTCTTTAGTAAAGAAAACGATCGATCGTCGAGCATATAAAATCATAAATAGGATCGTGTTTTGCACGCGTATCACCCGTTATCTCTCTATTGCTGTTAACGAATCCAATCTGAATTGATCAAACGAGCATTTGGCGTCTCACTTCTTCCGTTCTCTTTCCCCTTCATTCTCTCTCTCTCTCTCTCTCTCTCTCTCTCCCTCTCTCTCTCTCTCTCTTTCTCTTTCTCTCTCTCTCTCTTTCTCTCTCTCTCTATTAGAAAATAGCTACGAATTGAAATGTATGTATTCATGACGTTTAGTATAAAAGAGAAGAATTTGCGCTTTTCTATTAACTGCGACTGTGAATCGTTCGATATATCAAAATTTTATACACACACACACATACATATATATATATATATATATATTAATTGTTATATCTTGACTTCATATACACGATCGTTAATTATGTATCTTTTTAATTGAATATATGTAATTATTTGAGAAATTTCAAAAGTAAAACCTTAATCAAAATAGTTCATCGTAAATCGTATAAAAAATATATATATATATATATATATTATTATTATTATTATTATTATTATTATGTAATAATATAGAGAATTTTATTTTTACGAAAAAGAAAAAAAAAAAAAAAGAAGAAGAAGAAAATGGGAAAAAAAGAAAGGAATGACGTTGAATGAGTCAAAAAATATTCTTCTGCAACAAAACGAGAAGTATTGTAGTAAATAGAATATTTTTTTTTTTCCGTTTTTTTCTTTTTTCTTTTTTTTTCTGTTCCATTTTGTCAATACACATTGATTATAACTAATAGAGAAGAGTTCATAGCGGTCAGGCTTGTAGTAATTTCTTGCTATGCCAATAATAAAAGCCCGAGTATTTGTTCTTCGCGATCGAGGTCACTTACTTATGTTAGATGATCGAATGACTCACGAGCGTGCAAATGTATATGTGTATACGTGAACGTATATGTGAACGTAAAAATGAAAGAAAATTATCGATTCCAAATTGCCAATCTTTATTTTCAGACTTATTACTATTACTGTTGTTATTGTTATTATTATCATTATTTATAATTATATAATTTTTTTTTTTTTTTTAATATTATTCGAGTTACGAACGAAACACGGGCATAATAACGATACTCATAAAATGTGTTGTATCATCACTACGATAAGCATTTCTGGAGCAAGTCAATTTTCATAAACCGCTATAGTAATTTGCCTTGTCGTAACTTTAACGTTACATTCATTTGACGGTACAATTTGCATTGAGTATAATATGTTTGTAAAAGTAAATTAAATGGATAAAAAGGATAATTTTTTAATACGATTATATCTAAATTCCGGAATATAATAGGAATATAACAGATGATATTTAAAGCTAATTTATATATATATATATATATATATATATATATATATATATATATTTCGTAATATTTTTGATTTTTTTCATTATTACATATTTAAGATCTTACCTTGAACCATCGATAAACTTTATCCTGTCGTAAAAACAAACGTACATTCTTTATTACATGTAGCATTGACATGTCATTCGTATCACATGTGTATTATTGAAACGTACAATACTCGACGTGTACTCGTCTTCAAGGAAAGATTCATCGATCAATCGATTGATTTCAAACATCATTTTTTTTATTGTTACGTGTAAATGAGTTATGATCGACGATGTGAAAGTTTTTTTAATTCATTAAAAAAAAGAGAGAGAAAGAGAGAGAGGGGGGCGAAGGGGGAGGGCAGAGAGAGAGAGAGAGAGAGAGAGAAAGGAAGATGCGTGTTATTCCAATTTATTTAAATTTTATATAAATAAATACATATTAATATCGCCGATATTGTGCATGTACATGGTCTATCTTGTTTTTTTTTTTTTTCAAATCCTTTTCTTCTTTTCTTTTTCTTTTTTCTTTTTTTTTTATCGTAATTTCATTTTCGATAATTTAGCGAGAACATTTGTGAGAAATGCAAACTGTTGTTTTGTTTTATGGTATATGAATACATCGGAAAAGCAGAACGATCATAACGAAAACAATACTAAAAAGGATTCTATCCTTTGAAAGATAAAAAAAAAAAAAAAAAAAAGGTGTGAAAGGTTCTCTGGCACTAGTCCAACGATTATCTTCGTCACCGTTTTCTAGCAAAACTTTGAGAATGAATGCGAATTGAGTGAAATTAAATTTTCTTTCTTTTACTCGCACCTGCCACGTATTATATATATATATATATATATATATATATATATATAATAAACAGAATATTGAAACTCAGTGTTGTGCCAAACGATTGCAATTTTCTTAGCTTTCTTATTTCAAATCGTGAAAACTCATTTAAGAATATAGTCACAGTTATATGAATGAAAAATTATTTGAGATCGCGTTTGCTCGAAAATGTCAGATATAAATGAATGGATTATTTGAAAAATATAATTAATCATTCACTTCCAATATTTATCCATGTAATATTCAATTAATTAACAATTAATTAAACTACAATAAAGTCATAGGGATCGTTATAAATTCTTAGGATAATCTGTTAACTGCTTGTATCTAACAATAGTGAATCGATAATACGATATTTATTGAATTCTATTTCTAATCTTCCGCTCGCAATTAAATCGTTTCTATTTTCGTGAAAATGAGAATTCTCACGAATTTCGTTATTGAATTATACATTGTTAATCGTCGAAAATATTAAAAATATATATTTTCCAATGAGATCTTATTTTTATATTTAAAATTTCAAATGGTTAAATGTCAAGATCATTTAATGAAGAATTGAAGAGAATAGAGACTTTGACCTAATAGATCGATAAGAATGTTTTCTAATTGAATTTATCGTACGATAGAGAGTAGTTTGATAGCTAATATCAGAAAAAAAAAAAAATCGAGTGATGTATTTTCAATAATTATTTACTTTGTCCTTGACGAAGATATCACTTGCAAATATTCAATGATAAACTTTAAGAAAGAAAAAAAGAATGAAAGAAAAAGAATTTTTTGTATGATAACTTTGCGTGAAATCGAATAAAATAGGTTTTAATTATTAATTTTCTTTTTAATTTTAGAAACATTGGATTATGGCAGATTTGAAGAATCTCAGTTTGAGTGGGGGAGGTGGATCGAGATATAATGGCGACGAGCAGGTACAATTTATTGCCGGTGGAAGTCATCAAGTGACAATCAGATCACCACCGCCATCTTTACATTTGGAGAACCTCAATAAT
Organism: Vespa velutina; assembly: GCF_912470025.1. Classification (NCBI taxonomy): domain Eukaryota; kingdom Metazoa; phylum Arthropoda; class Insecta; order Hymenoptera; family Vespidae; genus Vespa; species Vespa velutina. The sequence continues at coordinate 3,536,439 of NC_062198.1, read as the reverse complement.
GCGGTCCTGGGGTAAGTTGATTTTTTATTTTTTTCTTTTTTCCCCCCAAGCCTCTTTCTTTCATCTTTCCCACATCACTCTTTTTTTTTTTCCCAATTACACGAAAAATAAAAATTTGTAAGCGATATCATGTATCGTACTTATGTATCAATACGTATATAATACCTTCAGGATGCTTTTCAAAGTAAATACGCGTGGGCGAGGTGCCGGTGAACTCGAATCGTAATGCAACCTATGCATCATGTTTGATAACTTCATTGATGCACTTCTCCTTTAGAGTGATTTAGCATATTTGCCTTACGTCATTCTTCACACTTCGAAAATTTTCAAGAGATTCATTATTAATATTATTTAGTCAGCTTATAAATGGGGGAAAAAAAGGGAAAAAGGAAAAGGGTACGGAGAAGAGAAAAAAATTTACAATTTCTTTCACATCGACAAAATAAATATTAAATATTAAATGAGAAATAATATATATGACAATATATATTATCGATTCACGTTAATATTTGTGATTTTTTTTTTTTTCTTGGACATATAGAAAAATATATGGGTGTGTGTGTATGTATGTATGTATATGCGTGTGGATGGATACCTTTTGATTTTTGCTTTGCGTTCTATATCTACTTCATCGACTGTCGTTTGACCTAAATTCCATTTGCTATTTGAGAAAAAACATATCCTCTCTCTCTCTCTCTCTCTCTCTCTCTCTCTCTCTCTCTCTTTCTCTCTAAATTTATCTTCCTGCCTTACGTTTAGTCGAATTCATATTGTAAACTAAGTACAGGTAGGCTTTATAAAGATCATGCAAAAGTTGCTTTTTATAAGTTTCTTATGATCGCATTTTATGTTCATGATTAAAGTAGTACGTTTCTTTGACGAATAGAAAAGGAATCGTGAAAGAAAAGAAAAAGAAAATAGAGGAAAAATCATTCTGAAAGGAATGTTGTCGGTCAAACGTTTAATATATTTCGATCGAGACTAAGTCTTAAGAAAAATTCCATTTTCTATCGTTGAAATTTTTCTATCTTCTTCGAGTACAATATACTCTTTTATATCTTTTCACTATATTCCTTTTTCTATCGACGTTTTTCTCTGTTCTTTTCCATCTCATATGTCGAAGTAGTAAGTTCACAAACGATAGAAGAGCGGAAATGGTGGTTGGAGGTTGGGAGAGGGACGTGGTAGGAGAAGGTGCGGTTAGAGGGGGTGATTGGGTTGGTTGGATGGGTGGAATCGTTTTCAAATATCCGCTTTATCCAATCCTCTGAGAGAATCTATGAATGAAGGACAAGCCAAGATCTTCTTCCGACACGCGAACCTTTCCCTCGAAAACGTCCGAAAGGGATTTCAAGGTCTCCATGGTTTCGATCGATTTCCCTTCCCGTTGATGGACACACTATCCGAAACTAATACTTATAATACTCCTTGTTGAAACTCTTCTGTGGTTGCCAAGAATACTAAATTACTTTTTTATCTTGTTTAGCATTACACAAGAACACTCTGTGTATGTGTGTGTGATCCTGATGAAAAATACTTCGATTTTTAGAAACGACTATTTAGCTTTTCTTTTCTTTCTTTCGTTCTTTTGTTTCCTTTTTTTTGTCTTGTTTCTATCTTTTTTTTGAAATCAATTAATTCTGAATCAATTAATTCTGAATCAATTAATATGAATAGGGAAGAGACTATTCGATATTCGTGTTCCGTTTTATCGATATTAATTGTTAAATTGAAATTGTTATGAATAAAAAAGTCAAATCCTTGGAGAGGACGATTAAATGTTTCTTATATTTTCTTTTCTTTTTTTTTTTTTTTTTTTTTTTTGTTTCTTCATTTTTTCTCTCGCACGATACCAATCCCGAGATATCAATGATTGATCTCTCTCAGTTAACCTTTGCCAACGAAATTTTATTTCGACTCATCAAAGACGAAGATGTTATTGTTAATCTATCGTAATTTATGATCAATGCACTCGACAAGAAATCCTTTGCAATGTATTATTTATAATTTTTCATTCGTGTACTCGTTTAATAACGATCAATAATTCGATGAGAATTAATTCTATATGTTATTTATATATCGTATTGAAGTTTTTTTTTTTTTTTTTTTCGAACCTATTGTAATCGCAAACTTTCATCTTATTTTCCTTCGTTATAACTTAACTCAAAAGTCACCTGTTATACAGATCGATAGATTTTTCGAACTTATTAATTTATATCTAACGAGATATCGCAGATATGTATCAAATCGTCGTGCAGATAATAAAATATTTTTCATTTTACGTTTTTCTTTTTTTTTTTTTTTTTTTTCTTTTTCCAATACGAGATGTATTCGAACGAGTTAAAAAAATAAATAAATAAAAAAAGAATAAAAGAAATAGAAAATAGGAAAATGAAGAAAGAAAGAAAAAAAAGAAAATGCTATTAGAACTGGCTTCATTATCTATATCTCCTCTCGTTTTTTCACAATAATATAATTCACTTCGGTAATTGCAATCGAGATCGTTTTATTTAATTGATCGTTAATGTTTCTACTCTAATGAAAAGTATTTTTATATAAGCTATGGCAAATTGCAACGTGATACAACATTTTTAATCTCATATGAAAAATATATATTCACTTTAATGACACGACTGATGTTTTTTCCTTTATTTTTCTTCTCTTTTCTTCGTTGAGTTACGTCGAATTTTTTATTAATTGAAATGGATACTCCTTTTTTTTTCCCCTTTTTTTTTCCTTTTTTTTTTTCTTCCTTTTTTTTTTTTTTTAAGAACTATTCAGCGAAGATATTAAAATTTTAATCGTAGTTTCACTTGGTTACGAGAAAGAAGATAAGCATATGAAGTTAAAAAAAAAAATGTTACTTCTTATTGCATGTCACTCATTTCCCCCAGAGATTATTCATGCTATTGCATAAGATTGTTCACATTGTCTGTGTACTTAAAAAATTTAAAAGATCGTGCAAACGGAAGCACGAACATCATCCGTAATAATATTTTTCTTTCTTCTACTTATCATAGTAATTTTATATGTTTTCTCTTTGAATTTTTTTTTTTTTTTTAATACGGTTTTTATTTACTTCAATTCGTTAAAAAAAAAAAAAAGATAATCATATTCCAAAACTTATCATAACTCTTTATTCGTAACTTTATCATAAATCAAAGAGATATATAAGCAGATATAAATTCTAATAAATCTTCTGACGTATTTAAATTAAGCAATCGATCGGTTTTCACTGACGGATTTAGTCTTCAATGGACCCGTGGCGTTAATTAAATTTATACAATTTTTGAAAACATTTATAAACCACCTCCGCTCCTCCCCCACCCCCGTCCCACTCCCCAAGAACGTTAGAATAAATATTGTAAATAAATTATATACAATATATATTTTCTCGCTTCAACTGTTGATGCAAATGAATGAAATGAGAAATATGCATTGGTCAAATTCGTTCATATAGTCGAAAATATGAAAATAAAAATTATATACCATCGAATAGATATTAAATTAAATTCATTCTATAACATAAATTTATATTATCCGTCTAATGGCCATTGTTTTATAGAAGACCGAAATAAGTTCCTCTATCGTTTGCACCGTCACAAAATCCGTCGCTGTGACGTTTATCGATCTTGTTAGAATATCTAATACTATCGTCCATTCGAATGGAATATATTAACGATAATACTAATAGTAGATTATAAAAATATTTCAATTCTCAATGATCAGGTATAAAAGCGAAAATGAAAATTATAATGATAAAATAATATTAAAATGTAATAATAAAATGATATTGACTTAAGTATAATAATAAATAATTTCACTTAAATATAATAATAAAATAAATAATAAATTTAATTATAATAAAAATATTAAAGTTCGAAAATTGAACGAGAATATTGAAGCGTGTATATTAGATGATCTATTGGACGATGATGATAATCATGATGATGATGATGATGATGATGATGATGATAATGATGATGATATATTTATGATTGTTTTCTTAAATACATTAGCTGATGTGATTTATTTGACTCTTTTCTTTATTTCTCTTTTTTTTTCTTTTTTTTTTTTTCTTTTTTTTTTCTCTTTCTTCATTCACTTTTTAGAGGCTCACAGAACAATCTTCAGTGCAGTTGCAACGGTGTCACGTCAAACGGGTCCGCAGGCACAGCTTGTACGGGAGGAGTGCTTGCAAGGAAAGTTCCAAATCATAGCGGCGCCAGTCCTGGGCAAGGAAACAAAAGGCCGGCTGTTTCACTGACGCATCTACCAAAAAGGCCACCGGTCGACATCGAGTTTAAAAATCTCGCCTACAGCGTTTCCGAGGGCAGAAAACGAGGTGACTTTATGACACTCTTCTTTTTTTCATTTCTTTCGTTTTTTCTTTTTCTTTTTCTTTTTTTTTTTTTTTCAATCGTCTTAACACTTAAAAGTAATTAATTAGTTCAAGAATCAAGATCGAATCTAATTAATTTGTAGTATTTTTGATCTTTTTTCTTTTCTTTTTTCTTCTTCTTTTTTTTTTTTTTTTTTTTTTTCAACGACAAGATGATTCATCTAACGTGCTTTATCATAAAAGGATCATTCCAAAAGGTTTTTTTTTTTTTTTTTTTTTTTTTTTTTTTTTTTTTTTTTTTTTTATTCGTGATTACAACGTACGCATTTTATGGTGACATTTATCTTGCACTCATTCTCTCTTCCCTTTCCTTACTTTTTTTTTCTCTCTCTTAGTTTTTTTCTTCTTTTCCTTTTTTTTCTTTTTTTTTTTTCTTTTTTTTTTCTTTATATCTGTTTCGTTGTAATGTGGACGTGTCGGAATTATGTGTATAAAGTATTATATAGCTCTCTTCCCCATGATTGCTCTATTAAATTCATCAAAGTAATTGTGGCCATTAATTACAATAACTTTGAATTGAGTCAATGTGTCTTGATAGAATAAATGAACGATATTGCTGTTAATAATAATATATATTCTTTGTCGTTCATATAATCGATAATTATTATTATTATTGTGATAATTGCGTAAATTCGCAAAATTATCTTTTTTAAAAATTGTTATTACATAGAATATGTATAATGCAAATACGTGAAGTTTGAGATCAACGATCATGATCAAAGTTAAAATAAAATTTGGCCAAAATGAGTTAGGTTAATTGAATAACAATTGTTAATTATTGTTTTATCGATCGTCGAAGAAATTTTAAGTTTTCAAAAATTCATGTTACATCTTTGAGCCGTATATTAATATTGTCATTCATAATACATAAAACGAATAAAAATGAAACGAGAAAAGAAAAGATTTTAATAAAAATAAAAATCATTATTGGTCTTGTTTGTACTAATTGACGATTCTCTAGATTTAAAATTGAATTAAATAAATAGATAGAAAATTTGACGAATAACTCGAATAGGGTTTTACGTTGGGCCAACGTGTGTGAACGACCTAGCCCGAAAGAATCGATAGTAACGTACCGGCTGGTTCCGGTTTCGGCGCAGATACACTACCGAGTGCAACCGTACTCGTTGTAAAAGAGGTCATCCAGAAGTTTGACTATGTTATATGCAAAAAAATATTTTTGTTTGTTACATACACACATTTTTTACGTACACACATTTTTAACATACACATACACGATATTATGTCATTCTGAAATATACGTCAATAAAAATTTTCCTTGTTTTCCCACTTCCGAACTTCATTATTTTCGATTGACCAATTCCAAAAGTTGAAGGACAATTGAGTTTGTTCGATCACCATAAATCTGATCTCTTTATCGTAAATCACAAAGTGTTGTACCTCTTTGACTTGCAAATTATTTCCTCATGAGAATCCTTTTTTTTTTTTTTCTTTTTTTTTCTTTTTTTTTTTTTTTTTTTTTTTTTTGAGGGAAGAAAAAATTCCAAGTATTGAAAGTAGGAACTGAATTAATTAAGAGAAAGAAAAAAAAAAAAGAAAAGAAAAGAAAAAAGACGAGAGGAAGTAAGAAAGTTCAAGTAATTCTTACGATTTGAATTAAGATCGAAAACATTGGAATAATCCGATAATTATTTTTAGATCGTTGATTTTGTTGAACAGCAATAAAAAAAAGAAAAAAAAAAAAAAAAGAATAACTCAAAAATCGTTTATTAAAAGGATTCGTTTATCGAAAAATCGATTATTATAAAAAAAAAAAACAAAAAAAAGAACATCAAAATCGTTTATTAAAAACTTGGTGATATATCTTTTTTCTTTTTTTCTTTTACAGGTTACAAGACGATCTTAAAATGTGTAAACGGAAAATTCAGATCCGGCGAATTGACGGCCATAATGGGTCCTTCGGGTGCCGGAAAGAGTACACTGATGAACGTTTTGGCTGGTTACAAGTAAGCAATATAGTTTTATCTTTGTTAAAAGAAAAAAAAAGAAAAAAAAAAAGAAAAAAAAAAAGATTAGCGAGATTTTCTTCGATCCTCGTAAAAGAACGATGACCTTCTGTCTGGGCGCAACGTAATGTAATAAACGGCTTACATGGTTGGCCGAACTATTATGAGAAACATATTTATCGAAGGATAACCCTTTATATACATGCTTCGTCGTCTGGCAAAAATACCACTTTCTAGTGTTGACTGATAAGCCTTATCTTTACTCTCGAGTACCTTAGCTGACACGCACATGAACACACATATGCACATAATATGATTATATTAGACGAAGATCGTTCAATGAAAAATAAATGAATAATTTCGTTTTGAAACGAAACAAGTATTTTTTTTAATCTCACTTTCATATATATATATATATAATTTTCATTCATACATTATTGATTCCTTTTTATTATATATTTTTAGAACGTCTCATCTGAGCGGATCGGTATTAATAAATGGAAAGGATAGAAATCTTCGAAGATTTCGAAAGATGTCCTGTTATATTATGCAGGATGATCGATTGCTTCCACATTTGACTGTTCACGAGGCCATGACAGTGTCTGCGAATTTAAAATTAGGCAAAGACATTAGTGCAACGGCAAAAAAAGTTGTGGTAAGATCGCTGAGATTTTTTTTTTTTTTTTTTTTTTTTTTTTTTTTGAAAGAAAACGAGTAAAGTGAATCAAACGTTTTGGCCTATAAGGATTAATCAGACGTATCGCATGTTTTTACTTTCGAGACATCGTCGAGTTTGAAAGCGTTAAACATCAATTATTTTTATTAATAATATTAATTTTAGTAATAATATTAAACTAGTTTTATTATTACTATGTAAATGTATAATTGTTTCATTGGATCTTTTTTTCTTTCAGACAAATTGATTTTATAAATTGTACGTTTCCTTAAGAAATTATATTTTGTTTCAAAAGGCATTTCTTATCTTTTCTTTTTTTTTCTTCTTCTTTTTCTTTTTCTTTTTCTTTTTCTTTTTACAGTCATAAAATTATAATAAGCATTTATAGACACGCTTATACGGAAATCGATAAAATTTATTACAATATTAGCGATGATCATTGATCTTTTAATACATTATACACCGTCGCACTGGATAATATTCACTTTGCTTAGTTGATTCTATTGATGAGTTTCTTTTATAAATAAAAAGGAAAAAAAAAAAAAAAAAAAAAATTCTTACAGATCGAAGAAATTATCGAGACTCTTGGATTAAGCGACGCCAGCAATACTCAAACTCATAATCTTAGTGGCGGACAAAGAAAGAGACTGTCAATTGCTTTGGAGCTCGTCAATAACCCTCCGGTTATGTTCTTTGATGAGCCCACTTCTGGCTTAGACAGCTCCTCCTGCTTCCAATGTTTGAATCTACTCAAATCCTTGAGTCGAGGAGGTTCGTAAAAAAAAAAAAAAAAAAAAAAAAAAAAAAAAAAAAAAAAAAAAAAAAATGAGAGAAAAATAATTCAAAAAAGAAAATTTATCATATCTGAATTTATATTAAATTTAATCGGATATGATATGTTCATTCATTTAAGAAATGCATAGACGGACGTTCAATAAAAAAAAAAAAAATTAAAAAAAAAAAATTAAAAAAAAAAAAAAAAAACTCGAGAATAAATCTATTTTTTTTTTTATTTTAGGAAGAACTATCATATGCACGATACATCAGCCTAGTGCAAGGCTATTCGAGATGTTCGATCATTTGTATTTACTAGCCGAAGGGCAATGTATATATCAAGGCAATGTAGGCGGTCTCGTACCATTTTTATCATCGATGGGTCTCGATTGTCCAAGTTATCACAATCCTGCAGATTACGGTAAAAAATATTTTCTTTCAATTTATATTCCACTTATACGAGATACATTAGATAACAAAATAGATCATACAATTAGATAATGTAACACCTGTTTCTAATCCTGAGTTTAACGATAACGAAAGCAAAACAACAAGTAAGAAGAAAGCGATTTTCTTTTTTTCTTCTTTATTTTATTTCTTTTCTTTCTTTAC